>NC_140661.1:31643005-31723005 GCF_978046115.1 Saccoglossus kowalevskii | reverse complement strand
TGGTCAAAGACACTTTGCTTATATTACACTGACGCGATGGTGGTCAAAGACACATTGCTTATATTACACTAACGTGATGGTGGTCATAGACACATTGCTTATATTACACTAACGTGACAGTGGTCAAAAACACATTGCTCATATTACACTGACGTGATGGTGGTCAGAGACACATTGCTTACATTACACTGACGTGATGGTAGTCAGAGACACATTGCTTATATTACACTAACGTGATGGTGGTCAAAGACACATTGCTTATATTACACTAACGTGATTGTGGTCAAAGACACACTGCTTATATTATACTAATGTGATTGTGGTCAACGACACATTGCTTATATTACACTAACGTGCTTGTGGTCAAAGACACATTGCTTATATTACACTAACGTGACGGTGGTCAAAAACACATTGCTTATATTACACTGACGTGAGGGTGGTCAGAGACACATTGCTTTTATTACACTAACGTGATTGTGGTCAAAGACGCATTGCTTATATTACACTAACGTGATGGTGGTCAAAGACACATTGCTTATATTACACTAACGTGATGATGGTCAAAAACACATTGCTTATATTACACTCAAGTGATGGTGGTCAAAGACACATTGCTTATATTACACTGACGTGATGGTAGTCAGAAACACATTGCTTATATTACACTAACGTGATGGTGGTCAAAAACACATTGCTTATATTACACTAACGTGACGGTGGTCAAAGACACATTGCTTATATGGCACTAACGTGATGATGGTCAAAGACACATTGCTTATATTACACTAACGTGATGGTGGTCAAAGGCACATTGCTCATATTACTCTGACGTGATGGGGGTCATATACACATTGCTTTTATTACACTGACATGATGGTTGTCAAAGACATATTGCTTATATTTCACTAACGTGATGGTGGTCAAAGACACATTGCTCATATTACACTAACGTGATGGTGGTCAAAAACACATTGCTTATATTACACTGACGTCATGTTGATCAAAGACACGTTGCTTATATTACACTAACGTGACAGTGGTCAAAAACACATTGCTTATATTACACCAACGTGATGGTGGTCAAAGACACATTGCTTATATTACAGCAACGTGATAGTGGTCAGACACATTGCTTATATTACACCAACGTGATGGTGGTCAAAGACACATTGCTTATATTACACTAACGTGATGATGGTCAAAGACACATTGCTTATAATACACTAACGTGATGATAGTCAAAGGCACATTGCTTATATTACAATAACGTGATGATGGTCAAAGACACATTGCTTATATTATAGTGACGTGATGGTGGTCAAAAACACATTGCTTATATTACACTAACGTGATGATGGTCAAAGACACATTGCTTATATTACACTAATGTGATGGTGGTCAAAGACACATTGCTTATATTACACTAACGTGATGATGGTCAAAAACACATTGCTTATATTACACTCAAGTGATGGTGGTCAAAGACACATTGCTTATATTACACTGACGTGATGGTAGTGAGAAACACATTGCTTATATTACACTAACGTGATGGTGGTCAAACTCACATTGCTTATATTACACTAACGTGACGGTGGTCAAAGACACATTGCTTATATTGCACAAACGTGATGATGGTCAAAGACACATTGCTTATATTACACTAACGTGATGGTGGTCAAAGACACATTGCTCATATTACACTGACGTGATGGTGGTCAAAGGCACGTTGCTTACATTACACTAACGTGACGGCGGTCAAAAACTCATTGCTTAAATTACACTGACGTGATGGTGGTCAGAGACATATTGCTTATATTACACTAACGTGATGGTTGTCTAAGACACATTGCTTATATTACACTAACGTGATGGTGGTCAAAGACACATTGCTTATATTACACCAACGTGATGGTGGTCAAAGACACATTGCTTATATTACACTAACGTGATGATGGTCAAAGACACATTGCTTATATCACACTAACGTGATGATGGTCAAAGACACATTGCTTATATTACACTAACGTGATAGTGGTCTAAGACACATTGCTTATATTACACTAACGTGATGGTGGTCAAAGACACATTGCTTATATTACACCAACGTGATGGTGGTCAAAAACACATTGCTTATATTACACAAACGTGATTATGGTCAAAGACACATTGCTTATATTACACTAACGTGATGATGGTCAAAGACACATTGCTTATATTGCACTAACGTGATGGTGGTCAAAGACACTTTACGTATATTACACTGACGCGATGGTGGTCAAAGACACATTGCTTATATTACACTAACGTGATGGTGGTCAAAGACACATTGCTTATATTACACTAACGTGACAGTGGTCAAAAACACATTGCTCATATTACACTGACGTGATGGTGGTCAGAGACACATTGCTTACATTACACTAACGTGATGGTAGTCAAAGACACATTGCTTATATTACACTAACGTGATGGTGGTCAAAGACACATTGCTTATATTACACTAACGTGATTGTGGTCAAAGACACATTGCTTATATTACACTGACGTGAGGGTGGTCAGAGACACATTGCTTTTATTACACTAACGTGATTGCGATCAAAGACACATTGCTTATATTACACTAACGTGATGGTGGTCAAAGACACATTGCTTATATTACACTAACGTGATGATGGTCAAAAACACATTGCTTATATTACACTCAAGTGATGGTGGTCAAAGACTCATTGCTTATATTACACTGACGTTATGGTAGTCAGAAACACATTGCTTATATTACACTAACGTGATGGTGGTCAAAAACACATTGCTTATATTACTCTAACGTGACGGTGGTCAAAGACACATTGCTTATATTGCACTAACGTGATGATGGTCAAAGACACATTGCTTATATTACACTAACGTTATGGTGGTCAAAGGCACATTGCTCATATTACACTAACGTGATGGTGGTCAAAAACACATTGCTTATATTACACTGACGTCATGGTGATCAAAGACACGTTGCTTATATTACACTAACGTGACAGTGGTCAAAAACACATTGCTTATATTACACCAACGTGATAGTGGTCAGACACATTGCTTATATTACACCAACGTGATGGTGGTCAAAGACACATTGCTTATATTACACTAACGTGATGATGGTCAAAGACACATTGCTTATAATACACTAACGTGATGGTAGTCAAAGGCACATTGCTTATATTACAATAACGTGATGATGGTCAAAGACACATTGCTTATATTATAGTGACGTGATGGTGGTCAAAAACACATTGCTTATATTACACTAACGTGAAGATGGTCAAAGACACATTGCTTATATTACACTAACGTGATGGTGGTCAAAGACACATTGCTTATATTACACTAACGTGATGATGGTCAAAAACACATTGCTTATATTACACTGACGTGATGGTGGTCAAAGACACATTGCTTATATTACACTGACGTGATGGTTGTCAGAAACACATTGCTTATATTACACTAACGTGATGGTGGTCAAACACACATTGCTTATATTACACTAACGTGACGGTGGTCAAATACACATTGCTTATATTGCACTAACGTGATGATTATCAAAGACACATTGCTTATATTACACTAACGTGATGGTGGTCAAAGACACATTGCTCATATTACACTGACGTGATAGTGGTCAAAGGTACGTTGCTTACATTACACTAACGTGACGGCGGTCAAAAACACATTGCTTAAATTACACTGACGTGATGGTGGTCAGAGACATATTGCTTATATTACACTAACGTGATGGTTGTCTAAGACACATTGCTTATATTACACTAACGTGATGGTGGTCAAAGACACATTGCTTATATTACACCAACGTGATGGTGGTCAAAGACACATTGCTTATATTACACTAACGTGATGATGGTCAAAGACACATTGCTTATATTACACTAACGTGATAGTGGTCTAAGACACATTGCTTATATTACACTAACGTGATGGTGGTCAAAGACACATTGCTTATATTACACCAACGTGATGGTGGTCAAAAACACATTGCTTATATTACACAAACGTGATTATGGTCAAAGACACATTGCTTATATTACACTAACGTGATGATGGTCAAAGACACATTGCTTATATTGCACTAACGTGATGGTGGTCAAAGACACTTTGCTTATATTACACTGACGCGATGGTGGTCAAAGACACATTGCTTATATTACACTAACGTGATGGTGGTCATAGACACATTGCTTATATTACACTAACGTGACAGTGGTCAAAAACACATTGCTCATATTACACTGACGTGATGGTGGTCAGAGACACATTGCTTACATTACACTGACGTGATGGTAGTCAGAGACACATTGCTTATATTACACTAACGTGATGGTGGTCAAAGACACATTGCTTATATTACACTAACGTGATTGTGGTCAAAGACACACTGCTTATATTATACTAATGTGATTGTGGTCAACGACACATTGCTTATATTACACTAACGTGCTTGTGGTCAAAGACACATTGCTTATATTACACTAACGTGACGGTGGTCAAAAACACATTGCTTATATTACACTGACGTGAGGGTGGTCAGAGACACATTGCTTTTATTACACTAACGTGATTGTGGTCAAAGACGCATTGCTTATATTACACTAACGTGATGGTGGTCAAAGACACATTGCTTATATTACACTAACGTGATGATGGTCAAAAACACATTGCTTATATTACACTCAAGTGATGGTGGTCAAAGACACATTGCTTATATTACACTGACGTGATGGTAGTCAGAAACACATTGCTTATATTACACTAACGTGATGGTGGTCAAAAACACATTGCTTATATTACACTAACGTGACGGTGGTCAAAGACACATTGCTTATATGGCACTAACGTGATGATGGTCAAAGACACATTGCTTATATTACACTAACGTGATGGTGGTCAAAGGCACATTGCTCATATTACTCTGACGTGATGGGGGTCATATACACATTGCTTTTATTACACTGACATGATGGTTGTCAAAGACATATTGCTTATATTTCACTAACGTGATGGTGGTCAAAGACACATTGCTCATATTACACTAACGTGATGGTGGTCAAAAACACATTGCTTATATTACACTGACGTCATGTTGATCAAAGACACGTTGCTTATATTACACTAACGTGACAGTGGTCAAAAACACATTGCTTATATTACACCAACGTGATGGTGGTCAAAGACACATTGCTTATATTACAGCAACGTGATAGTGGTCAGACACATTGCTTATATTACACCAACGTGATGGTGGTCAAAGACACATTGCTTATATTACACTAACGTGATGATGGTCAAAGACACATTGCTTATAATACACTAACGTGATGATAGTCAAAGGCACATTGCTTATATTACAATAACGTGATGATGGTCAAAGACACATTGCTTATATTATAGTGACGTGATGGTGGTCAAAAACACATTGCTTATATTACACTAACGTGATGATGGTCAAAGACACATTGCTTATATTACACTAATGTGATGGTGGTCAAAGACACATTGCTTATATTACACTAACGTGATGATGGTCAAAAACACATTGCTTATATTACACTCAAGTGATGGTGGTCAAAGACACATTGCTTATATTACACTGACGTGATGGTAGTGAGAAACACATTGCTTATATTACACTAACGTGATGGTGGTCAAACTCACATTGCTTATATTACACTAACGTGACGGTGGTCAAAGACACATTGCTTATATTGCACAAACGTGATGATGGTCAAAGACACATTGCTTATATTACACTAACGTGATGGTGGTCAAAGACACATTGCTCATATTACACTGACGTGATGGTGGTCAAAGGCACGTTGCTTACATTACACTAACGTGACGGCGGTCAAAAACACATTGCTTAAATTACACTGACGTGATGGTGGTCAGAGACATATTGCTTATATTACACTAACGTGATGGTTGTCTAAGACACATTGCTTATATTACACTAACGTGATGGTGGTCAAAGACACATTGCTTATATTACACCAACGTGATGGTGGTCAAAGACACATTGCTTATATTACACTAACGTGATGATGGTCAAAGACACATTGCTTATATTACACTAACGTGATAGTGGTCTAAGACACATTGCTTATATTACACTAACGTGATGGTGGTCAAAGACACATTGCTTATATTACACCAACGTGATGGTGGTCAAAAACACATTGCTTATATTACACAAACGTGATTATGGTCAAAGACACATTGCTTATATTACACTATCGTGATGATGGTCAAAGACACATTGCTTATATTACACTAACGTGATGGTGGTCAAAGACACATTGCTCATATTACACTGACGTGATGGAGGTCAAAGGCACGTTGCTTACATTACACTAACGTGACGGCGGTCAAAAACACATTGCTTAAATTACACTGACGTGATGGTGGTCAGAGACACATTGCTTATATTACACTAACGTGATGGTTGTCTAAGACACATTGCTTATATTACACTAACGTGATGGTGGTCAAAGACACATTGCTTATATTACACCAACGTGATGGTGGTCAAAGACACATTGCTTATATTACACTAACGTGATGGTGGTCAAAGACACTTTGCTTATATTACACCAACGTGATGGTGGTCAAAAACACATTGCTTATATTACACAAACGTGATTATGGTCAAAGACACATTGCTTATATTACACTAACGTGATAGTGGTCTAAGACACATTGCTTATATTACACTAACGTGATGGTGGTCAAAGACACATTGCTTATATTACACTAACGTGATGGTGGTCAAAGACACATTGCTCATATTACACTAACGTGATGGTGGTCAAAAACACATTGCTTATATTACACTGACGTCATGGTGGTCAAAGACACGTTGTTTATATTACACTAACGTGATGGTGGTCAACAACACATTGCTTATATTACACCAACGTGATGGTGGTCAAAGACACATTGCTTATATTACACCAATGTGATGGTGGTCAAAGACACATTGCTTATATTACACCAACGTGATGGTGGTCAAAGACACATTGCTTATATTACACTAACGTGATGATGGTCAAAGACACATTGCTTATATTACACCAACGTGATGGTGGTCAAAAACACATTGCTTATATTACACTGACGTCATGGTGGTCAAAGACACGTTGCTTATATTACACTAACGTGACGGTGGTCAAAAACACATTGCTTATATTACACCAACGTGATGGTGGTCAAAGACACATTGCTTATATTACACCAATGTGATGGTGGTCAAAGACACATTGCTTATATTACACCAACGTGATGGTGGTCAAAGACACATTGCTTATATTACACTAACGTGATGATGGTCAAATACACATTGCTTATATTACACTAACGTGATGGTAGTCAAAGACACATTGCTTATATTACACTAACGTGATGATGGTCAAAGACACATTGCTTATATTACACTAACGTGATGGTGGTCAAAGAAACATTGCTTTTATTACACTAACGTGATGATGGTCAAAGACACATTGCTTATATTACACTCAAGTGGTGGTGGTCAAAGACACATTGCTTATATTACACTGACGTGATGGTAGTCAGAAACACATTGCTCATATTACACTAACGTGATGGTGGTCCAAAACACATTGCTTATATTACACTGACGTCATGGTCGTCAAAGACACATTGCTTATATTACACTAACGTGATGGTGGTCAAAGACACATTGCTTATATTACACCAACGTGATGGTGGTCAAAGACACATTGCTTATATTACACTAACGTGATGATGGTCAAAGACACATTGCTTATATTACACTAACGTGATAGTGGTCTAAGACACATTGCTTATATTACACTAACGTGATGGTGGTCAAAGACACATTGCTTATATTACACCAACGTGATGGTGGTCAAAAACACATTGCTTATATTACACAAACGTGATTATGGTCAAAGACACATTGCTTATATTACACTAACGTGATGATGGTCAAAGACACATTGCTTATATTACACTAACGTGATGGTGGTCAAAGACACATTGCTCATATTACACTGACGTGATGGAGGTCAAAGGCACGTTGCTTACATTACACTAACGTGACGGCGGTCAAAAACACATTGCTTAAATTACACTGACGTGATGGTGGTCAGAGACACATTGCTTATATTACACTAACGTGATGGTTGTCTAAGACACATTGCTTATATTACACTAACGTGATGGTGGTCAAAGACACATTGCTTATATTACACCAACGTGATGGTGGTCAAAGACACATTGCTTATATTTCACTAACGTGATGGTGGTCAAAGACACATTGCTTATATTACACCAACGTGATGGTGGTCAAAAACACATTGCTTATATTACACAAACGTGATTATGATCAAAGACACATTGCTTATATTACACTAACGTGATAGTGGTCTAAGACACATTGCTTATATTACACTAACGTGATGGTGGTCAAAGACACATTGCTTATATTACACTAACGTGATGGTGGTCAAAGACACATTGCTCATATTACACTAACGTGATGGTGGTCAAAAACACATTGCTTATATTACACTGACGTCATGGTGGTCAAAGACACGTTGTTTATATTACACTAACGTGACGGTGGTCAAAAACACATTGCTTATATTACACCAACGTGATGGTGGTCAAAGACACATTGCTTATATTACACCAATGTGATGGTCGTCAAAGACACATTGCTTATATTACACCAACGTGATGGTGGTCAAAGACACATTGCTTATATTACACTAACGTGATGATGGTCAAAGACACATTGCTTATATTACACCAACGTGATGGTGGTCAAAAACACATTGCTTATATTACACAAACGTGATTATGGTCAAAGACACATTGCTTATATTACACTAACGTGATGATGGTCAAAGACACATTGCTTATATTACACTAACGTGATGGTGGTCAAAGACACATTGCTCATATTACACTGACGTGATGGTGGTCAAAGGCACGTTGCTTACATTACACTAACGTGACGGCGGTCAAAAACACATTGCTTAAATTACACTGACGTGATGGTAGTCCGAGACACATTGCTTATATTACACTAACGTGATGGTTGTCTAAGACACATTGCTTATATTACACTAACGTGATGGTGGTCAAAGACACATTGCTTATATTACACCAACGTTATGGTGGTCAAAGACACATTGCTTATATTACACTAACGTTATGATGGTCAAAGACACATTGCTTATATTACACTAACGTGATAGTGGTCTAAGACACATTGCTTATATTACACTAACGTGATGGTGGTCAAAGACACATTGCTTATATTACACCAACGTGATGGTGGTCAAAAACACATTGCTTATATTACACAAACGTGATTATGGTCAAAGACACATTGCTTATATTACACTAACGTGATAGTGGTCTAAGACACATTGCTTATATTACACTAACGTGATGGTGGTCAAAGACACATTGCTTATATTACACTAACGTGATGGTGGTCAAAGACACATTGCTCATATTACACTAACGTGATGGTGGTCAAAAACACATTGCTTATATTACACTGACGTCATGGTGGTCAAAGACACGTTGCTTATATTACACTAACGTGACGGTGGTCAAAAACACATTGCTTATATTACACCAACGTGATGGTGGTCAAAGACACATTGCTTATATTACACCAATGTGATGGTGGTCAAAGACACATTGCTTATATTACACCAACGTGATGGTGGTCAAAGACACATTGCTTATATTACACTAACGTGATGATGGTCAAATACACATTGCTTATATTACACTAACGTGATGGTAGTCAATGACACATTGCTTATATTACACTAACGTGATGATGGTCAAAGACACATTGCTTATATTACACTAACGTGATGGTGGTCAAAGAAACATTGCTTTTATTACACTAACGTGATGATGGTCAAAGACACATTGCTTATATTACACTCAAGTGGTGGTGGTCAAAGACACATTGCTTATATTACACTGACGTGATGGTAGTCAGAAACACATTGCTTATATTACACTAACGTGATGGTGGTCAAAAACACATTGCTTATATTACACTAACGTGATGGTGGTCAAAAACACATTGCTTATATTACACTGACGTCATGGTGGTCAAAGACACGTTGCTTATATTACACTAACGTGACGGTGGTCAAAAACACATTGCTTATATTACACCAACGTGATGGTGGTCAAAGACACATTGCTTATATTACACCAACGTGATGGTGGTCAAAGGCACATTGCTTATATTACACCAACGTGATGGTGGTCAAAGACACATTGCTTATATTACACTAACGTGATGATGGTCAAATACACATTGCTTATATTACACTAACGTGATGGTAGTCAAAGACACATTGCTTATATTACACTAACGTGATGATGTTCAAAGACACATTGCTTATATTATACTGACGTGATGGTGGTCAAAAACACATTGCTTATATTACACTAACGTGATGATGGTCAAAGACACATTGCTTATATTACACTAACGTGATGGTGGTCAAAGACACATTGCTTTTATTACACTAACGTGATGATGGTCAAAGACACATTGCTTATATTACACTCAAGTGGTGGTGGTCAAAGACACATTGCTTATATTACACTGACGTGATGGTAGTCAGAAACACATTGCTTATATTACACTGACGCGATGGTGGTCAAAGACACATTGCTTATATTACACTAACGTGATGGTGGTCAAAGACACATTGCTTATATTGCACTAACGTGATGGTGGTCAAAGACACTTTGCTTATATTACACTGACGCGATGGTGGTCAAAGACACATTGCTTATATTACACTAACGTGATGGTGGTCAAAGACACATTGCTTATATTACACTAACGTGACAGTGGTCAAAAACACATTGCTCATATTACACTGACGTGATGTTGGTCAGAGACACATTGCTTACATTACACTAACGTGATGGTAGTCAAAGACACATTGCTTATATTACACTAACGTGATTGTAGTCAAAGACACATTGCTTATATTACACTAACGTGATTGTGGTCAAAGACACATTGCTTATATTATACTAATGTGATTGTGGTCAACGACATATTGCTTATATTACACTAACGTGCTTGTGGTCAAAGACACATTGCTTATATTACACTAACGTGACGGTGGTCAAAAACACATTGCTTATATTACACTGACGTGAGGGTGGTCAGAGACACATTGCTTTTATTACACTAACGTGATTGTGGTCAAAGACACATTGCTTATATTACACTAACGTGATGATGGTCAAAGACACATTGCTTATATTACACTAACGTGATTGTGGTCAAAGACACATTGCTTGTATTAAGCTGACGTGATGGTGGTCATAGACACATTGCTTATATTATACTACCATGATGGTGGTCAAAGACACGTTGCTTATATTACACTAACGGGATGGTGGTGAAAAACGCATTGCTAATATTACTCTGACGTGATGGTGGTCATAGACACATTGCTTTTATTACACTGACATGATGGTGGTATATATTGCTTATATTTCACTAACGAGATGGTGGTCAAAAACACATTGCTCATATTACACTAACGTGATGGTGGTCAAAAACACATTGCTTATATTACACTGACGTCATGGTGGTCAAAGACACGTTGCTTAAATTACACTAACGTGACGGTGGTCAAAAACAAATTGCTTATATTACACCAACGTGATGGTGGTCAAAGACACATTGCTTATATTACACCAACGTGATGGTGGTCAACACACATTGCTTATATTACACTAACGTGATGATGGTCAAAGACACATTGCTTATATTACACTAACGTGGTGGTAGTCAAAGATACATTGCTTATATTACACTAACGTGATGATGGTCAAAGACACATTGCTTATATTATACTGACGTGATGGTGGTCAAAAACACATTGCTTATATTACACTAACGTGATGATGGTCAAAGACACATTGCTTATATTACCCTAACGTGATGGTGGTCAAAGACACATTGCTTATATTACACTAACGTGATGATGGTCAAAGACACATTGTTTATATTACACTCTAGTGATGGTGGTCAGAGACACATTGCTTATATTACACTAACGTGATGGTGGTCTAAGACACATTGCTTATATTACACTAACGTGATGGTGGTCAAAGTCACATTGCTTATGTTACACCAACGTGATGGTGTCCAAAGACACATTGCTTATATTACACTAACGTGATGGTGGTCAAAGACACATTGCTTATATTACACTAACGTGACAGTGGTCAAAAACACATTGCTCATATTACACTGACGTGATGGTAGTCAGAGACACATTGCTTACATTACACTAACGTGATGGTAGTCAAAGACACATTGCTTATATTACACTAACGTGATGGTGGTCAAAGACACATTGCTTATATTACACTAACGTGATTGTGATCAAAGACACATTGCTTATATTATACTAATGTGATTGTGGTCAACGACACATTGCTTATATTACACTAACGTGCTTGTGGTCAAAGACACATTGCTTATATTACACTAACGTGATTGTGGTCAAAGACACATTGCTTATATTATACTAACGTGATTGTGGTCAAAGACACATTGCTTATATTAGACTAACATGATTGTTGTCAAAGACACATTGCTTATATTACACTAACGTGGCGGTGGTCAAAAACACATTGCTTATATTACACTGACGTGATGGTGGTTAGAGACACATTGCTTTTATTACACTAACGTGATTGTGGTCAAAGACACATTGCTTATATTACACTAACGTGATTGTGGTCATAGACACATTGCTTATAATATACTACCGTGATGGTGATCAAAGATACATTGCTTATATTACACTAACGTGATGATGGTCAAAGACACATTGCTTATATTACGCTAACGTGATTGTGGTCAAAGACACATTGTTTATATTTTACTACCGTGATGGTTGTCAAAGACACATTGCTTATATTACACTAACGTGACAGTGGTCAAAAACACATTGCTCATATTACACTGACGTGATGGTGGTCAGAGACACATTGCTTACATTACACTAACGTGATGGTGGTGAAAAACACATTGCTTATATTACGCTGACGTGATGGTGGTCATAACACATTGCTTATATTATACTACCGTGATGGTTGTCAGAGACACATTGCTTATATTACACTAACGTGATGGTGGTGAAAAACACATTGCTTATATTACGCTGACGTGACAGTGGTCAAAAACACATTGCTTATATTACACCAACGTGATGGTGGTCAAAGACACATTGCTTATATTACACCAACGTGATGGTGGTCAGACACATTGCTTATATTACACCAACGTGATGGTGGTCAAAGACACATTGCTTATATTACTCTAATGTGATGATGGTCAAAGACACATTGCTTATATTACACTAACGTGATGGTAGTCAAAGACACATTGCTTATATTACACTAACGTGATGATGGTCAAAGATACATTGTTTAAATTGCACTGACGTGATGGTGGTCAAAGACACGCTGCTTATATTACACTAACATGATAGTGGTCAAAGACACATTGCTTTTATTACATATACGTGATAGTGGTCAAAAACACATTGCTTATATTACACTAACGTGATGATGGTCAAAGACACATTGCTTATATTACACTAACGTGATGGTGGTCAAAGACACATTGCTTTCATTACACTAACGTGATGATGGTCAAAGACACATTGCTTATATTACACTCAAGTGGTGGTGGTCAAAGACACATTGCTTATATTACACTGACGTGATGGTAGTCAGAAACACATTGCTTATATTACACTAACGTGATGGTGGTCAAAAACACATTGCTTATATTACACCAACGTGATGGTGGTCAAAGACACATTGCTTATATTACACCAACGTGATGGTGGTCAAAGGCACATTGCTTATATTACACCAACGTGATGGTGGTCAAAGACACATTGCTTATATTACACTAACGTGATGATGGTCAAATACACATTGCTTATATTACACTAACGTGATGGTAGTCAAAGACACATTGCTTGTATTACACTAACGTGATGATGGTCAAAGACACATTGCTTATATTATACTGACGTGATGGTGGTCAAAAACACATTGCTTATATTACACTAACGTGATGATGGTCAACGACACATTGCTTATATTATACTAACGTGATGGTGGTCAAAGACACATTGCTTTTATTACACTAACGTGATGATGGTCAAATACACATTGCTTATATTACACTCAAGTGGTGGTGGTCAAAGACACATTGCTTATATTACACTGACGTGATGGTAGTCAGAAACACCTTGCTTATATTACACTAACGTGATGGTGGTCAAAAACACATTGCTTATATTACACTAACGTGACGGTTGTCAAAGACACATTGCTTATATTGCACTAACGTGATGATGGTCAAAGACGCATTGCTTATATTACACTAACGTGACGGTGGTCAAAAACACATTGCTTAAATTACACTGACTTGATGGTGGTCAGAGACACATTGCTTATATTACACTAAAGTGATGGTGGTCTAAGACACATTGCTTATATTACACTAACGTGATGGTGGTCAAAAACACATTGCTTATATTACACTGACGTCATGGTGGTCAAAGACACGTTGCTTAAATTACACTAACGTGACGGTGGTCAAAAACACATTGCTTATATTACACCAACGTGATGGTGGTCAAAGACACATTGCTTATATTACACCAACGTGATGGTGGTCAACACACATTGCTTATATTACTCTAACGTGATGATGGTCAAAGACACATTGCTTATATTACACTAACGTGGTGGTAGTCAAAGATACATTGCTTATATTACACTAACGTGATGATGGTCAAAGACACATTGCTTATATGATACTGACGTGATGGTGGTCAAAAACACATTGCTTATATTACACTAACGTGATGATGGTCAAAGACACATTGCTTATATTACCCTAACGTGATGGTGGTCAAAGACACATTGCTTATATTACACTAACGTGATGATGGTCAAAGACACATTGTTTATATTACACTCTAGTGATGGTGGTCAGAGACACATTGCTTATATTACACTAACGTGATGGTGGTCTAAGACACATTGCTTATATTACACTAACGTGATGGTGGTCAAAGTCACATTGCTTATGTTACACCAACGTGATGGTGTCCAAAGACACATTGCTTATATTACACTAACGTGATGGTGGTCAAAGACACATTGCTTATATTACACTAACGTGACAGTGGTCAAAAACACATTGCTCATATTACACTGACGTGATGGTAGTCAGAGACACATTGCTTACATTACACTAACGTGATGGTAGTCAAAGACACATTGCTTATATTACACTAACGTGATGGTGGTCAAAGACACATTGCTTATATTACACTAACGTGATTGTGATCAAAGACACATTGCTTATATTATACTAATGTGATTGTGGTCAACGACACATTGCTTATATTACACTAACGTGATTGTGGTCAAAGACACATTGCTTATATTGCACTAACGTGATGATGGTCAAAGACGCATTGCTTATATTACACTAACGTGACGGTGGTCAAAATCACATTGCTTAAATTACACTGACTTGATGGTGGTCAGAGACACATTGCTTATATTACACTAAAGTGATGGTGGTCTAAGACACATTGCTTATATTACACTAACGTGATGGTGGTGAAAAACACATTGCTTATATTACGCTGACGTGACAGTGGTCAAAAACACATTGCTTATATTACACCAACGTGATGGTGGTCAAAGACACATTGCTTATATTACACCAACGTGATGGTGGTCAGACACATTGCTTATATTACACCAACGTGATGGTGGTCAAAGACACATTGCTTATATTACTCTAATGTGATGATGGTCAAAGACACATTGCTTATATTACACTAACGTGATGGTAGTCAAAGACACATTGCTTATATTACACTAACGTGATGATGGTCAAAGATACATTGTTTAAATTGCACTGACGTGATGGTGGTCAAAGACACGCTGCTTATATTACACTAACATGATAGTGGTCAAAGACACATTGCTTTTATTACATATACGTGATAGTGGTCAAAAACACATTGCTTATATTACGCTGACGTGACAGTGGTCAAAAACACATTGCTTATATTACACCAACGTGATGGTGGTCAAAGACACATTGCTTATATTACACTAACGTGATGGTGGTCAAAGACACATTGCTTTCATTACACTAACGTGATGATGGTCAAAGACACATTGCTTATATTACACTCAAGTGGTGGTGGTCAAAGACACATTGCTTATATTACTCTGACGTGATGGTAGTCAGAAACACATTGCTTATATTACACTAACGTGATGGTGGTCAAAAACACATTGCTTATATTACACCAACGTGATGGTGGTCAAAGACACATTGCTTATATTACACCAACGTGATGGTGGTCAAAGGCACATTGCTTATATTACACCAACGTGATGGTGGTCAAAGACACATTGCTTATATTACACTAACGTGATGATGGTCAAATACACATTGCTTATATTACACTAACGTGATGGTAGTCAAAGACACATTGCTTGTATTACACTAACGTGATGATGGTCAAAGACACATTGCTTATATTATACTGACGTGATGGTGGTCAAAAACACATTGCTTATATTACACTAACGTGATGATGGTCAACGACACATTGCTTATATTATACTAACGTGATGGTGGTCAAAGACACATTGCTTTTATTACACTAACGTGATGATGGTCAAATACACATTGCTTATATTACACTCAAGTGGTGGTGGTCAAAGACACATTGCTTATATTACACTGACGTGATGGTAGTCAGAAACACCTTGCTTATATTACACTAACGTGATGGTGGTCAAAAACACATTGCTTATATTACACTAACGTGACGGTTGTCAAAGACACATTGCTTATATTGCACTAACGTGATGATGGTCAAAGACGCATTGCTTATATTACACTAACGTGACGGTGGTCAAAAACACATTGCTTAAATTACACTGACTTGATGGTGGTCAGAGACACATTGCTTATATTACACTAAAGTGATGGTGGTCTAAGACACATTGCTTATATTACACTAACGTGATGGTGGTCAAAAACACATTGCTTATATTACACTGACGTCATGGTGGTCAAAGACACGTTGCTTAAATTACACTAACGTGACGGTGGTCAAAAACACATTGCTTATATTACACCAACGTGATGGTGGTCAAAGACACATTGCTTATATTACACCAACGTGATGGTGGTCAACACACATTGCTTATATTACTCTAACGTGATGATGGTCAAAGACACATTGCTTATATTACACTAACGTGGTGGTAGTCAAAGATACATTGCTTATATTACACTAACGTGATGATGGTCAAAGACACATTGCTTATATGATACTGACGTGATGGTGGTCAAAAACACATTGCTTATATTACACTAACGTGATGATGGTCAAAGACACATTGCTTATATTACCCTAACGTGATGGTGGTCAAAGACACATTGCTTATATTACACTAACGTGATGATGGTCAAAGACACATTGTTTATATTACACTCTAGTGATGGTGGTCAGAGACACATTGCTTATATTACACTAACGTGATGGTGGTCTAAGACACATTGCTTATATTACACTAACGTGATGGTGGTCAAAGTCACATTGCTTATGCTACACCAACGTGATGGTGTCCAAAGACACATTGCTTATATTACACTAACGTGATGGTGGTCAAAGACACATTGCTTATATTACACTAACGTGACAGTGGTCAAAAACACATTGCTCATATTACACTGACGTGATGGTAGTCAGAGACACATTGCTTACATTACACTAACGTGATGGTAGTCAAAGACACATTGCTTATATTACACTAACGTGATGGTGGTCAAAGACACATTGCTTATATTACACTAACGTGATTGTGATCAAAGACACATTGCTTATATTATACTAATGTGATTGTGGTCAACGACACATTGCTTATATTACACTAACGTGATTGTGGTCAAAGACACATTGCTTATATTGCACTAACGTGATGATGGTCAAAGACGCATTGCTTATATTACACTAACGTGACGGTGGTCAAAATCACATTGCTTAAATTACACTGACTTGATGGTGGTCAGAGACACATTGCTTATATTACACTAAAGTGATGGTGGTCTAAGACACATTGCTTATATTACACTAACGTGATGGTGGTCAAAGTCACATTGCTTATATTACACCAACGTGATGGTGGTCAAAGACACATTGCTTATATTGCACTAACGTGATGGTGGTCAAAGACACTTTGCTTATATTACACTGACGCGATGGTGGTCAAAGACACATTGCTTATATTACACTAACGTGATGGTGGTCAAAGACACATTGCTTATATTACACTAACGTGACAGTGGTCAAAAACACAATGCTCATATTACACTGACGTGATGGTGGTCAGAGACACATTGCTTACATTACACTAATGTGATGGTAGTCAAAGACACATTGCTTATATTACACTAACGTGATGGTGGTCAAAAACACATTGCTTATATTACACTGACGTCATGGTGGTCAAAGACACATTGCTTATATTATACTAATGTGATTGTGGTCAACGACACATTACTTATATTACACCAACGTGATGGTGGTCAAAGACACATTGCTTATATTACACCAACGTGATGGTGGTCAACACACATTGCTTATATTACTCTAACGTGATGATGGTCAAAGACACATTGCTTATATTACACTAACGTGGTGGTAGTCAAAGATACATTGCTTATATTACACTAACGTGATGATGGTCAAAGACACATTGCTTATATGATACTGACGTGATGGTGGTCAAAAACACATTGCTTATATTACACTAACGTGATGATGGTCAAAGACACATTGCTTATATTACCCTAACGTGATGATGGTCAAAGACACATTGCTTATATTACACTAACGTGATGATGGTCAAAGACACATTGTTTATATTACACTCTAGTGATGGTGGTCAGAGACACATTGCTTATATTACACTAACGTGATGGTGGTCTAAGACACATTGCTTATATTACACTAACGTGATGGTGGTCAAAGTCACATTGCTTATGTTACACCAACGTGATGGTGTCCAAAGACACATTGCTTATATTACACTAACGTGATGGTGGTCAAAGACACATTGCTTATATTACACTAACGTGACAGTGGTCAAAAACACATTGCTCATATTACACTGACGTGATGGTAGTCAGAGACACATTGCTTATATTACACTAACGTGATGGTAGTCAAAGACACATTGCTTATATTACACTAACGTGATGGTGGTCAAAGACACATTGCTTATATTACACTAACGTGATTGTGATCAAAGACACATTGCTTATATTATACTAATGTGATTGTGGTCAACGACACATTGCTTATATTACACTAACGTGATTGTGGTCAAAGACACATTGCTTATATTGCACTAACGTGATGATGGTCAAAGACGCATTGCTTATATTACACTAACGTGACGGTGGTCAAAATCACATTGCTTAAATTACACTGACTTGATGGTGGTCAGAGACACATTGCTTATATTACACTAAAGTGATGGTGGTCTAAGACACATTGCTTATATTACACTAACGTGATGGTGGTCAAAGTCACATTGCTTATATTACACCAACGTGATGGTGGTCAAAGACACATTGCTTATATTGCACTAACGTGATGGTGGTCAAAGACACTTTGCTTATATTACACTGACGCGATGGTGGTCAAAGACACATTGCTTATATTACACTAACGTGAAGGTGGTCAAAGACACATTGCTTATATTACACTAACGTGACAGTGGTCAAAAACACAATGCTCATATTACACTGACGTGATGGTGGTCAGAGACACATTGCTTACATTACACTAATGTGATGGTAGTCAAAGACACATTGCTTATATTACACTAACGTGATGGTGGTCAAAGACACATTGCTTATATTACACTAACGTGATTGTGGTCAAAGACACATTGCTTATATTATACTAATGTGATTGTGGTCAACGACACATTACTTATATTACACTAACGTGATTGTGGTCAAAGACACATTGCTTATATTACACTAACGTGACGGTGGTCAAAAACACATTGCTTATATTACACTGACGTGAGGGTGGTCAGAGAGACACATTGCTTTTATTACACTAACGTGATTGTGGTCAAAGACACATTGCTTATATTACACTAACGTGATTGTGGTCAAAGACACATTGCTTATAATATACTACCGTGATGGTGGTCAAAGACACATTGCTTATATTACACTAACGTGATGATGGTCAAAGACACATTGCTTATATTACACCAACGTGATGGTGGTCAGACACATTGCTTATATTACACCAACGTGATGGTGGTCAAAGACACATTGCTTATATTACACTAACGTGATGATGGTCAAAGACACATTGCTTATATTACACTAACGTGATGATGGTCAAAGACACATTGCTTATATTACGCTAACGTGATGGTAGTCAAAGAAACATTGCTTATATTACACTAACGTGATGATGGTCAAAGATACATTGTTTAAATTGCACTGACGTGATGGTGGTCAAAGACACATTGCTTATATTACACTAACGTGATGATGGTCAAAGACACATTGCTTATATTACACTAACGTGATGGTGGTCAAAGACACATTGCTTTTATTACACTAACGTGATGATGGTCAAAGACACATTGCTTATATTACACTCAAGTGGTGGTGGTCAAAGACACATTTCTTATATTACACTGACGTGATGGTAGTCAGAAACACATTGCTTATATTACACTAACGTGATGGTGGTCAAAAACACATTGCTTATATTACACCAACGTCATGGTGGTCAAAGACACATTGCTTATATTACACCAACGTGATGGTGGTCAAAGACACATTGCTTATATTACACTAACGTGATGATGGTCAAATACACATTGCTTATATTACACTAACGTGATGGTAGTCAAAGACACATTGCTTATATTACACTAACGTGATGATGGTCAAAGACACATTGCTTATATTATACTGACGTGATGGTGGTCAAAAACACATTGCTTATATTACACTAACGGGATGATGGTCAAAGACACATTGCTTATATTACACTAAAGTGATGATGGTCAAAGACACATTGCTTTTATTACACTAACGTGATGATGGTCAAAGACACATTGCTTATATTACACTCAAGTGGTGGTGGTCAAAGACACATTGCTTATATTACACTGACGTGATGGTAGTCAGAAACACATTGCTTATATTACACTAACGTGATGGTGGTCAAAAACACATTGCTTATATTACACTAACGTGACGGTGGTCAAAGACACATTGCTTATATTGCACTAACGTGATGATGGTCAAAGACACATTGCTTATATTACACTAACGTGACGGTGGTCAAAAACACATTGCTTAAATTACACTGACGTGATGGTGGTCAGAGACACATTGCTTATATTACACTAACGTGATGGTGGTCTAAGACACATTGCTTATATTACACTAACGTGATGGTGGTCAAAGTCACATTGCTTATATTACACCAACGTGATGGTGGTCAAAGACACATTGCTTATATTGCACTAACGTGATGGTGGTCAAAGACACTTTGCTTATATTACACTGACGCGATGGTGGTCAAAGACACATTGCTTATATTACACTAACGTGATGGTGGTCAAAGACACATTGCTTATATTACACTAACGTGACAGTGGTCGAAAACACATTGCTCATATTACACTGACGTGATGGTGGTCAAAAACACATTGCTTATATTACACTAACGTGATGATGGTCAAAGACACATTGCTTATATTACACTAACGTGATGATGGTCAAAGACACATTGCTTTTATTACACTAACGTGATGATGGTCAAAGACACATTGCTTATATTACACTAACGTGATTGTGGTCAAAGACACATTATATTACACTAACGTGATGATGGTCAAATACACATTGCTTATATTACACTAACGTGATGGTAGTCAAAGACACATTGCTTATATTATAGTGACGTGATGGTGGTCAAAAACACATTGCTTATATTACACTAACGTGATGATGGTCAAAGACACATTGCTTATATTACAATAACGTGATGGTGGTCAAAGACACATTGCTTTTATTACACTAACGTGATGATGGTCAAAGACACATTGCTTATATTACACTCAAGTGGTGGTGGTCAAAGACACATTGCTTATATTGCACTAACGTGATGATGGTCAAAGACACATTGCTTATATTACACTAACGTGACGGTGGTCAAAAACACATTGCTTAAATTACACTGACGTGATGGTGGTCAGAGACACATTGCTTATATTACACTAACGTGATGGTGGTCAAAGACACATTGCTTATATTACACTAACGTGATGGTGGTCAAAGTCACATTGCTTATATTACACCAACGTGATGGTGGTCAAAGACACATTGCTTATATTGCACTAACGTGATGGTGGTCAAAGACACTTTGCTTATATTACACTGACGCGATGGTGGTCAAAGACACATTGCTTATATTACACTAACGTGATGGTGGTCAAAGACACATTGCTTATATTACACTAACGTTACAGTGGTCAAAAACACATTGCTCATATTACACTGACGTGATGGTGGTCAAAAACACATTGCTTATATTACACTAACGTGATGATGGTCAAAGACACATTGCTTATATTACACTAACGTGATGGTGGTCAAAGACACATTGCTTTTATTACACTAACGTGATGATGGTCAAAGACACATTGCTTATATTACACTAACGTGATTGTGGTCAAAGACACATTGCTTGTATTAAGCTGACGTGATGGTGGTCATAGACACATTGCTTATATTAAACTACCATGATGGTGGTCAAAGACACGTTGCTAATATTACTCTGACGTGATGGTGGTCATAGACACATTGCTTATATTACACTGACGCGATGGTGTCCAAAGACACATTGCTTATATTACACTAACGTGATGGTGGTCAAAGACACATTGCTTATATCACACTAACGTGACAGTGGTCAAAAACACATTGCTCATATTACACTGACGTGATGGTGGTCAGAGACACATTGCTTATATTACACTAACGTGATGGTGGTCAAAGACACATTGCTTATATTACACTAACGTGATTGTGGTCAAAGACACATTGCTTATATTATACTAATGTGATTGTGGTCAACGACACATTGCTTATATTACACTAACGTGCTTGTGGTCAAAGACACATTGCTTATATTACACTAACGTGACGGTGGTCAAAAACACATTGCTTATATTACACTGACGTGAGGGTGGTCAGAGACACATTGCTTTTATTACACTAACGTGATTGTGGTCAAAGACACATTGCTTATATTACACTAACGTGATTGTGGTCAAAGACACATTGCTTATAATATACTACCGTGATGGTGGTCAAAGACACATTGCTTATATTACACTAACGTGATGATGGTCAAAGACACATTGCTTATATTACACTAACGTGATTGTGGTCAAAGACACTTTACTTATATTACACTGACGCGATGGTGTCCAAAGACACATTGCTTATATTACATTAACGTGATGGTGGTAAAAGACACATTGCTTATATTACACTAACGTGACAGTGGTCAAAAACACATTGCTCATATTACACTGACGTGATGGTGGTCAGAGACACATTGCTTACATTACACTAACGTGATGGTAGTCAAAGACACATTGCTTACATTACACTACCGTGATGGTGGTCAAAGACACATTGCTTATATTACACTAACGTGATTGTGGTCAAAGACACATTGCTTATATTATACTAATGTGATTGTGGTCAACGACACATTGCTTATATTATACTGACGTGATGGTGGTCAAAAACACATTGCTTACATTACACTAACGTGATGATGGTCAACGACACATTGCTTAGATTACACTAACGTGATGGTGGTCAAAGACACATTGCTTTTATTACACTAACGTTATGATGGTCAAATACACATTGCTTATATTACACTCAAGTGGTGGTGGTCAAAGACACATTGCTTATATTACACTGACGTGATGGTAGTCAGAAACACCTTGCTTATATTACACTAACGTGATGGTGGTCAAAAACACATTGCTTATATTACACTAACGTGACGGTGGTCAAAGACACATTGCTTATATTGCACTAACGTGATGATGGTCAAAGATGCATTGCTTATACAACACTAACGTGACGGTGGTCAAAAACACATTGCTTAAATTACACTGACTTGATGGTGGTCAGAGACACATTGCTTATATTACACTAAAGTGATGGTGGTCTAAGACACATTGCTTATATTACACTAACGTGATGGTGGTCAAAGTCACATTGCTTATATTACACCAACGTGATGGTGGTCAAAGACACATTGCTTATATTGCACTAACGTGATGGTGGTCAAAGACACTTTGTTTATATTACACTGACGCGATGGTGGTCAAAGACACATTGCTTATATTACACTAACGTGATGGTGGTCAAAGACACATTGCTCATATTACACTGACGTGATGGTGGTCAGAGACACATTGCTTACATTACACTAATGTGATGGTAGTCAAAGACACATTGCTTATATTACACTAACGTGATGGTGGTCAAAGACACATTGCTTATATTACACTAACGTGATTGTGGTCAAAGACACATTGCTTATATTATACTAATGTGATTGTGGTCAACGACACATTGCTTATATTACACTAACGTGATTGTGGTCAAAGACACATTGCTTATATTACACTAACGTGATTGTGGTCAAAGACACATTGCTTATAATATACTACCGTGATGGTGGTCAAAGACACATTGCTTATATTACACTAACGTGATGATGGTCAAAGACACATTGCTTATATTACACCAACGTGATTGTGGTCAGACACATTGCTTATATTACACCAACGTGATGGTGGTCAAAGACACATTGCTTATATTACACTAACGTGATGATGGTCAAAGACACATTGCTTATATTACACTAACGTGATGATGGTCAAAGACACATTGCTTATATTACACTAACGTGATGGTAGTCAAAGAAACATTGCTTATATTACACTAACGTGATGATGGTCAAAGATACATTGTTTAAATTGCACTGACGTGATGGTGGTCAAAGACACGCTGCTTATGTTACACTAACATGATAGTGGTCAAAGACACATTGCTTTTATTACATATACGTGATAGTGGTCAAAAACACATTGCTTATATTACACTAACGTGATGATGGTCAAAGACACATTGCTTATATGACACTAACGTGATGGTGGTCAAAAACACATTGCTTTTATTACACTAACGTGATGATGGTCAAAGACACATTGCTTATATTACACTCAAGTGGTGGTGGTCAAAGACACATTTCTTATATTACACTGACGTGATGGTAGTCAGAAACACATTGCTTATATTACACTAACGTGATGGTGGTCAAAAACACATTGCTTATATTACACCAACGTCATGGTGGTCAAAGACACATTGCTTATATTACACCAACGTGATGGTGGTCAAAGACACATTGCTTATATTACACTAACGTGATGATGGTCAAATACACATTGCTTATATTACACTAACGTGATGGTAGTCAAAGACACATTGCTTATATTAAACTAACGTGATGATGGTCAAAGACACATTGCTTATATTATACTGACGTGATGGTGGTCAAAAACACATTGCTTATATTACACTAACGTGATGATGGTCAAAGACACATTGCTTATATTACACTAACGTGATGGTGGTCAAAGACACATTGCTTTTCTTAAACTAACGTGATGATGGTCAAAGACACATTGCTTATATTACACTCAAGTGGTGGTGGTCAAAGACACATTGCTTATATTACACTGACGTGATGGTAGTCAGAAACACATTGCTTATATTACACTAACGTGATGGTGGTCAAAAACACATTGCTTATATTACACTAACGTGACGGTGGTCAAAGACACATTGCTTATATTGCACTAACGTGATGATGGTCAAAGACACATTGCTTATATTACACTAACGTGACGGTGGTCAAAAACACATTGCTTAAATTACACTGACGCGATGGTGGTCAGGGACACATTGCTTATATTACACTAACGTGATGGTGGTCTAAGACACATTGCTTATATTACACTAACGTGATGGTGGTCAAAGTCACATTGCTTATATTACACCAACGTGATGGTGGTCAAAGACACATTGCTTATATTGCACTAACGTGATGGTGGTCAAAGACACTTTGCTTATATTACACTGACGCGATGGTGGTCAAAGACACATTGCTTATATTACACTAACGTGATGGTGGTCAAAGACACATTGCTTATATTACACTAACGTGACAGTGGTCAAAAACACATTGCTCATATTACACTGACGTGATGGTGGTCAAAAACACATTGCTTATATTACACTAACGTGATGATGGTCAAAGACACATTGCTTATATTACACTAACGTGATGATGGTCCAAGACACATTGCTTTTATTACACTAACGTGATGATGGTCAAAGACACATTGCTTATATTACACTAACGTGATTGTGGTCAAAGACACATTATATTACACTAACGTGATGATGGTCAAATACACATTGCTTATATTACACTAACGTGATGGTTGTCAAAGACACATTGCTTATATTATAGTGACGTGATGGTGGTCAAAAACACATTGCTTATATTACACTAACGTGATGATGGTCAAAGACACATTGCTTATATTACACTAACTTGATGGTGGTCAAAGACACATTGCTTTTATTATACTAACGTGATGATGGTCAAAGACACATTGCTTATATTACACTCAAGTGGTGGTGGTCAAAGACACATTGCTTATATTACACTGACGTGATGGTAGTCAGAAACACATTGCTTATATTACACTAACGTGATGGTGGTCAAAAACACATTGCTTATATTACACTAACGTGACGGTGGTCAAAGACACATTGCTTATATTGCACTAACGTGATGATGGTCAAAGACACATTGCTTATATTACACTAACGTGACGGTGGTCAAAAACACATTGCTTAAATTACACTGACGTGATGGTGGTCAGAGACACATTGCTTATATTACACTAACGTGATGGTGGTCAAAGACACATTGCTTATATTACACTAACGTGATGGTGGTCAAAGTCACATTGCTTATATTACACCAACGTGATGGTGGTCAAAGACACATTGCTTATATTGCACTAACGTGATGGTGGTCAAAGACACTTTGCTTATATTACACTGACGCGATGGTGGTCAAAGACACATTGCTTATATTACACTAACGTGATGGTGGTCAAAGACACATTGCTTATATTACACTAACGTTACAGTGGTCAAAAACACATTGCTCATATTACACTGACGTGATGGTGGTCAAAAACACATTGCTTATATTACACTAACGTGATGATGGTCAAAGACACATTGCTTATATTACACTAACGTGATGGTGGTCAAAGACACATTGCTTATATTACACTAACGTTACAGTGGTCAAAAACACATTGCTCATATTACACTGACGTGATGGTGGTCAAAAACACATTGCTTATATTACACTAACGTGATGATGGTCAAAGACACATTGCTTATATTACACTAACGTGATGGTGGTCAAAGACACATTGCTTTTATTACACTAACGTGATGATGGTCAAAGACACATTGCTTATATTACACTAACGTGATTGTGGTCAAAGACACATTGCTTGTATTAAGCTGACGTGATGGTGGTCATAGACACATTGCTTATATTAAACTACCATGATGGTGGTCAAAGACACGTTGCTTATATTATACTAACGTGATGATGGTCAAAGACACATTGCTCATATTACACTAACGTGATTGTGGTCAAAGACACATTGCTTATATTATACTAATGTGATTGTGGTCAACGACACATTGCTTATATTACACTAACGTGCTTGTGGTCAAAGACACATTGCTTATATTACACTAACGTGACGGTGGTCAAAAACACATTGCTTATATTACACTGACGTGAGGGTGGTCAGAGACACATTGCTTTTATTACACTAACGTGATTGTGGTCAAAGACACATTGCTTATATTACACTAACGTGATTGTGGTCAAAGACACATTGCTTATAATATACTACCGTGATGGTGGTCAAAGACACATTGCTTATATTACACTAACGTGATGATGGTCAAAGACACATTGCTTATATTACACTAACGTGATTGTGGTCAAAGACACTTTACTTATATTACACTGATGCGGTGGTGTCCAAAGACACATTGCTTATATTACATTAACGTGATGGTGGTAAAAGACACATTGCTTATATTACACTAACGTGACAGTGGTCAAAAACACATTGCTCATATTACACTGACGTGATGGTGGTCAGAGACACATTGCTTACATTACACTAACGTGATGGTAGTCAAAGACACATTGCTTACATTACACTACCGTGATGGTGGTCAAAGACACATTGCTTATATTACACTAACGTGATTGTGGTCAAAGACACATTGCTTATATTATACTGACGTGATGGTGGTCAAAAACACATTGCTTATATTACACTAACGTGATGATGGTCAAAGACACATTGCTTATATTACACTAACGTGATGGTGGTCAAAGACACATTGCTTTTATTACACTAACGTGATGATGGTCAAAGACACATTGCTTATATTACACTCAAGTGGTGGTGGTCAAAGACACTTTGCTTATATTACACTGACGCGATGGTGTCCAAAGACACATTGCTTATATTACACTAACGTGATGGTGGTCAAAAACACATTGCTTATATTACACTAACGTGACGGTGGTCAAAGACACATTGCTTATATTGCACTAACGTGATGATGGTCAAAGACACATTGCTTATATTACACTAACGTGACGGTGGTCAAAAACACATTGCTTAAATTACACTGACGCGATGGTGGTCAGGGACACATTGCTTATATTACACTAACGTGATGGTGGTCTAAGACACATTGCTTATATTACACTAACGTGATGGTGGTCAAAGTCACATTGCTTATATTACACCAACGTGATGGTGGTCAAAGACACATTGCTTATATTGCACTAACGTGATGGTGGTCAAAGACACTTTGCTTATATTACACTGACGCGATGGTGGTCAAAGACACATTGCTTATATTACACTAACGTGATGGTGGTCAAAGACACATTGCTTATATTACACTAACGTGACAGTGGTCAAAAACACATTGCTCATATTACACTGACGTGATGGTGGTCAAAAACACATTGCTTATATTACACTAACGTGATGATGGTCAAAGACACATTGCTTATATTACACTAACGTGATGATGGTCAAAGACACATTGCTTTTATTACACTAACGTGATGATGGTCAAAGACACATTGCTTATATTACACTAACGTGATTGTGGTCAAAGACACATTATATTACACTAACGTGATGATGGTCAAATACACATTGCTTATATTACACTAACGTGATGGTTGTCAAAGACACATTGCTTATATTATAGTGACGTGATGGTGGTCAAAAACACATTGCTTATATTACACTAACGTGTTGATGGTCAAAGACACATTGCTTATATTACACTAACTTGATGGTGGTCAAAGACACATTGCTTTTATTATACTAACGTGATGATGGTCAAAGACACATTGCTTATATTACACTCAAGTGGTGGTGGTCAAAGACACATTGCTTATATTACACTGACGTGATGGTAGTCAGAAACACATTGCTTATATTACACTAACGTGATGGTGGTCAAAAACACATTGCTTATATTACACTAACGTGACGGTGGTCAAAGACACATTGCTTATATTGCACTAACGTGATGATGGTCAAAGACACATTGCTTATATTACACTAACGTGACGGTGGTCAAAAACACATTGCTTAAATTACACTGACGTGATGGTGGTCAGAGACACATTGCTTATATTACACTAACGTGATGGTGGTCAAAGACACATTGTTTATATTACACTAACGTGATGGTGGTCAAAGTCACATTGCTTATATTACACCAACGTGATGGTGGTCAAAGACACATTGCTTATATTGCACTAACGTGATGGTGGTCAAAGACACTTTGCTTATATTACACTGACGCGATGGTGGTCAAAGACACATTGCTTATATTACACTAACGTGATGGTGGTCAAAGACACATTGCTTATATTACACTAACGTTACAGTGGTCAAAAACACATTGCTCATATTACACTGACGTGATGGTGGTCAAAAACACATTGCTTATATTACACTAACGTGATGATGGTCAAAGACACATTGCTTATATTACACTAACGTGATGGTGGTCAAAGACACATTGCTTATATTACACTAACGTTACAGTGGTCAAAAACACATTGCTCATATTACACTGACGTGATGGTGGTCAAAAATACATTGCTTATATTACACTAACGTGATGATGGTCAAAGACACATTGCTTATATTACACTAACGTGATGGTGGTCAAAGACACATTGCTTTTATTACACTAACGTGATGATGGTCAAAGACACATTGCTTATATTACACTAACGTGATTGTGGTCAAAGACATATTGCTTGTATTAAGCTGACGTGATGGTGGTCATAGACACATTGCTTATATTAAACTACCATGATGGTGGTCAAAGACACGTTGCTTATATTATACTAACGGGATGGTGGTGAAAAACGCATTGCTAATATTACTCTGACGTGATGGTGGTCAAAGACACATTGCTTTTATTACACTAACGTGATGATGGTCAAAGACACATTGCTTATATTACACTAACGTGACAGTGGTCAAAAACACATTGCTCATATTACACTGACGTGATGGTGGTCAGAGACACATTGCTTATATTACACTAACGTGATGGTGGTCAAAGACACATTGCTTATATTACACTAACGTGATTGTGGTCAAAGACACATTGCTTATATTATACTAATGTGATTGTGGTCAACGACACATTGCTTATATTACACTAACGTGCTTGTGGTCAAAGACACATTGCTTATATTACACTAACGTGACGGTGGTCAAAAACACATTGCTTATATTACACTGACGTGAGGGTGGTCAGAGACACATTGCTTTTATTACACTAACGTGATTGTGGTCAAAGACACATTGCTTATATTACACTAACGTGATTGTGGTCAAAGACACATTGCTTATAATATACTACCGTGATGGTGGTCAAAGACACATTGCTTATATTACACTAACGTGATGATGGTCAAAGACACATTGCTTATATTACACTAACGTGATTGTGGTCAAAGACACTTTACTTATATTACACTGACGCGGTGGTGTCCAAAGACACATTGCTTATATTACATTAACGTGATGGTGGTAAAAGACACATTGCTTATATTACACTAACGTGACAGTGGTCAAAAACACATTGCTCATATTACACTGACGTGATGGTGGTCAGAGACACATTGCTTACATTACACTAACGTGATGGTAGTCAAAGACACATTGCTTACATTACACTACCGTGATGGTGGTCAAAGACACATTGCTTATATTACACTAACGTGATTGTGGACAAAGACACATTGCTTATATTATACTGACGTGATGGTGGTCAAAAACACATTGCTTATATTACACTAACGTGATGATGGTCAACGACACATTGCTTAGATTACACTAACGTGATGGTGGTCAAAGACACATTGCTTTTATTACACTAACGTTATGATGGTCAAATACACATTGCTTATATTACACTCAAGTGGTGGTGGTCAAAGACACATTGCTTATATTACACTGACGTGATGGTAGTCAGAAACACCTTGCTTATATTACACTAACGTGATGGTGGTCAAAAACACATTGCTTATATTACACTAACGTGACGGTGGTCAAAGACACATTGCTTATATTGCACTAACGTGATGATGGTCAAAGACGCATTGCTTATATTACACTAACGTGACGGTGGTCAAAAACACATTGCTTAAATTACACTGACTTGATGGTGGTCAGAGACACATTGCTTATATTACAATAAAGTGATGGTGGTCTAAGACACATTGCTTATATTACACTAACGTGATGGTGGTCAAAGTCACATTGCTTATATTACACCAACGTGATGGTGGTCAAAGACACATTGCTTATATTGCACTAACGTGATGGTGGTCAAAGACACTTTGCTTATATTACACTGACGCGATGGTGGTCAAAGACACATTGCTTATATTACACTAACGTGATGGTGGTCAAAGACACATTGCTTATATTACACTAACGTGACAGTGGTCAAAAACACATTGCTCATATTACACTGACGTGATGGTGGTCAGAGACACATTGCTTACATTACACTAATGTGATGGTAGTCAAAGACACATTGCTTATATTACACTAACGTGATGGTGGTCAAAGACACATTGCTTATATTACACTAACGTGATTGTGGTCAAAGACACATTGCTTATATTATACTAATGTGATTGTGGTCAACGACACATTGCTTATATTACACTAACGTGATTGTGGTCCAAGACACATTGCTTATATTACACTAACGTGGCGGTGGTCAAAAACACATTGCTTATATTACACTGACGTGAGGGTGGTCAGAGACACATTGCTTTTATTACACTAACGTGATTGTGGTCAAAGACACATTGCTTATATTACACTAACGTGATTGTGGTCAAAGACACATTGCTTATAATATACTACCGTGATGGTGGTCAAAGACACATTGCTTATATTACACTAACGTGATGATGGTCAAAGACACATTGCTTATATTACACCAACGTGATGGTGGTCAGACACATTGCTTATATTACACCAACGTGATGGTGGTCAAAGACACATTGCTTATATTACACTAACGTGATGATGGTCAAAGACACATTGCTTATATTACACTAACGTGATGATGGTCAAAGACACATTGCTTATATTACACTAACGTGATGGTAGTCAAAGAAACATTGCTTATATTACACTAACGTGATGATGGTCAAAGATACATTGTTTAAATTGCACTGACGTGATGGTGGTCAAAGACACGCTGCTTATGTTACACTAACATGATAGTGGTCAAAGACACATTGCTTTTATTACATATACGTGATAGTGGTCAAAAACACATTGCTTATATTACACTAACGTGATGATGGTCAAAGACACATTGCTTATATTACACTAACGTGATGGTGGTCAAAGACACATTGCTTTTATTACACTAACGTGATGATGGTCAAAGACACATTGCTTATATTACACTCAAGTGGTGGTGGTCAAAGACACATTTCTTATATTACACTGACGTGATGGTAGTCAGAAACACATTGCTTATATTACACTAACGTGATGGTGGTCAAAAACACATTGCTTATATTACACCAACGTCATGGTGGTCAAAGACACATTGCTTATATTACACCAACGTGATGGTGGTCAAAGACACATTGCTTATATTACACTAACGTGATGATGGTCAAATACACATTGCTTATATTACACTAACGTGATGGTAGTCAAAGACACATTGCTTATATTACACTAACGTGATGATGGTCAAAGACACATTGCTTATATTATACTGACGTGATGATGGTCAAAAACCCATTGCTTATATTACACTAACGTGATGATGGTCAAAGACACATTGCTTATAATATACTACCGTGATGGTGGTCAAAGACACATTGCTTATATTACACTAACGTGATGATGGTCAAAGACACATTGCTTATATTACACTAACGTGATTGTGGTCAAAGACACTTTACTTATATTACACTGATGCGGTGGTGTCCAAAGACACATTGCTTATATTACATTAACGTGATGGTGGTAAAAGACACATTGCTTATATTACACTAACGTGACAGTGGTCAAAAACACATTGCTCATATTACACTGACGTGATGGTGGTCAGAGACACATTGCTTACATTACACTAACGTGATGGTAGTCAAAGACACATTGCTTACATTACACTACCGTGATGGTGGTCAAAGACACATTGCTTATATTACACTAACGTGATTGTGGTCAAAGACACATTGCTTATATTATACTGACGTGATGGTGGTCAAAAACACATTGCTTATATTACACTAACGTGATGATGGTCAAAGACACATTGCTTATATTACACTAACGTGATGGTGGTCAAAGACACATTGCTTTTATTACACTAACGTGATGATGGTCAAAGACACATTGCTTATATTACACTCAAGTGGTGGTGGTCAAAGACACTTTGCTTATATTACACTGACGCGATGGTGTCCAAAGACACATTGCTTATATTACACTAACGTGATGGTGGTCAAAAACACATTGCTTATATTACACTAACGTGACGGTGGTCAAAGACACATTGCTTATATTGCACTAACGTGATGATGGTCAAAGACACATTGCTTATATTACACTAACGTGACGGTGGTCAAAAACACATTGCTTAAATTACACTGACGCGATGGTGGTCAGGGACACATTGCTTATATTACACTAACGTGATGGTGGTCTAAGACACATTGCTTATATTACACTAACGTGATGGTGGTCAAAGTCACATTGCTTATATTACACCAACGTGATGGTGGTCAAAGACACATTGCTTATATTGCACTAACGTGATGGTGGTCAAAGACACTTTGCTTATATTACACTGACGCGATGGTGGTCAAAGACACATTGCTTATATTACACTAACGTGATGGTGGTCAAAGACACATTGCTTATATTACACTAACGTGACAGTGGTCAAAAACACATTGCTCATATTACACTGACGTGATGGTGGTCAAAAACACATTGCTTATATTACACTAACGTGATGATGGTCAAAGACACATTGCTTATATTACACTAACGTGATGATGGTCAAAGACACATTGCTTTTATTACACTAACGTGATGATGGTCAAAGACACATTGCTTATATTACACTAACGTGATTGTGGTCAAAGACACATTATATTACACTAACGTGATGATGGTCAAATACACATTGCTTATATTACACTAACGTGATGGTTGTCAAAGACACATTGCTTATATTATAGTGACGTGATGGTGGTCAAAAACACATTGCTTATATTACACTAACGTGTTGATGGTCAAAGACACATTGCTTATATTACACTAACTTGATGGTGGTCAAAGACACATTGCTTTTATTATACTAACGTGATGATGGTCAAAGACACATTGCTTATATTACACTCAAGTGGTGGTGGTCAAAGACACATTGCTTATATTACACTGACGTGATGGTAGTCAGAAACACATTGCTTATATTACACTAACGTGATGGTGGTCAAAAACACATTGCTTATATTACACTAACGTGACGGTGGTCAAAGACACATTGCTTATATTGCACTAACGTGATGATGGTCAAAGACACATTGCTTATATTACACTAACGTGACGGTGGTCAAAAACACATTGCTTAAATTACACTGACGTGATGGTGGTCAGAGACACATTGCTTATATTACACTAACGTGATGGTGGTCAAAGACACATTGTTTATATTACACTAACGTGATGGTGGTCAAAGTCACATTGCTTATATTACACCAACGTGATGGTGGTCAAAGACACATTGCTTATATTGCACTAACGTGATGGTGGTCAAAGACACTTTGCTTATATTACACTGACGCGATGGTGGTCAAAGACACATTGCTTATATTACACTAACGTGATGGTGGTCAAAGACACATTGCTTATATTACACTAACGTTACAGTGGTCAAAAACACATTGCTCATATTACACTGACGTGATGGTGGTCAAAAACACATTGCTTATATTACACTAACGTGATGATGGTCAAAGACACATTGCTTATATTACACTAACGTGATGGTGGTCAAAGACACATTGCTTATATTACACTAACGTTACAGTGGTCAAAAACACATTGCTCATATTACACTGACGTGATGGTGGTCAAAAATACATTGCTTATATTACACTAACGTGATGATGGTCAAAGACACATTGCTTATATTACACTAACGTGATGGTGGTCAAAGACACATTGCTTTTATTACACTAACGTGATGATGGTCAAAGACACATTGCTTATATTACACTAACGTGATTGTGGTCAAAGACATATTGCTTGTATTAAGCTGACGTGATGGTGGTCATAGACACATTGCTTATATTAAACTACCATGATGGTGGTCAAAGACACGTTGCTTATATTATACTAACGGGATGGTGGTGAAAAACGCATTGCTAATATTACTCTGACGTGATGGTGGTCAAAGACACATTGCTTTTATTACACTAACGTGATGATGGTCAAAGACACATTGCTTATATTACACTAACGTGACAGTGGTCAAAAACACATTGCTCATATTACACTGACGTGATGGTGGTCAGAGACACATTGCTTATATTACACTAACGTGATGGTGGTCAAAGACACATTGCTTATATTACACTAACGTGATTGTGGTCAAAGACACATTGCTTATATTATACTAATGTGATTGTGGTCAACGACACATTGCTTATATTACACTAACGTGCTTGTGGTCAAAGACACATTGCTTATATTACACTAACGTGACGGTGGTCAAAAACACATTGCTTATATTACACTGACGTGAGGGTGGTCAGAGACACATTGCTTTTATTACACTAACGTGATTGTGGTCAAAGACACATTGCTTATATTACACTAACGTGATTGTGGTCAAAGACACATTGCTTATAATATACTACCGTGATGGTGGTCAAAGACACATTGCTTATATTACACTAACGTGATGATGGTCAAAGACACATTGCTTATATTACACTAACGTGATTGTGGTCAAAGACACTTTACTTATATTACACTGACGCGGTGGTGTCCAAAGACACATTGCTTATATTACATTAACGTGATGGTGGTAAAAGACACATTGCTTATATTACACTAACGTGACAGTGGTCAAAAACACATTGCTCATATTACACTGACGTGATGGTGGTCAGAGACACATTGCTTACATTACACTAACGTGATGGTAGTCAAAGACACATTGCTTACATTACACTACCGTGATGGTGGTCAAAGACACATTGCTTATATTACACTAACGTGATTGTGGACAAAGACACATTGCTTATATTATACTGACGTGATGGTGGTCAAAAACACATTGCTTATATTACACTAACGTGATGATGGTCAACGACACATTGCTTAGATTACACTAACGTGATGGTGGTCAAAGACACATTGCTTTTATTACACTAACGTTATGATGGTCAAATACACATTGCTTATATTACACTCAAGTGGTGGTGGTCAAAGACACATTGCTTATATTACACTGACGTGATGGTAGTCAGAAACACCTTGCTTATATTACACTAACGTGATGGTGGTCAAAAACACATTGCTTATATTACACTAACGTGACGGTGGTCAAAGACACATTGCTTATATTGCACTAACGTGATGATGGTCAAAGACGCATTGCTTATATTACACTAACGTGACGGTGGTCAAAAACACATTGCTTAAATTACACTGACTTGATGGTGGTCAGAGACACATTGCTTATATTACAATAAAGTGATGGTGGTCTAAGACACATTGCTTATATTACACTAACGTGATGGTGGTCAAAGTCACATTGCTTATATTACACCAACGTGATGGTGGTCAAAGACACATTGCTTATATTGCACTAACGTGATGGTGGTCAAAGACACTTTGCTTATATTACACTGACGCGATGGTGGTCAAAGACACATTGCTTATATTACACTAACGTGATGGTGGTCAAAGACACATTGCTTATATTACACTAACGTGACAGTGGTCAAAAACACATTGCTCATATTACACTGACGTGATGGTGGTCAGAGACACATTGCTTACATTACACTAATGTGATGGTAGTCAAAGACACATTGCTTATATTACACTAACGTGATGGTGGTCAAAGACACATTGCTTATATTACACTAACGTGATTGTGGTCAAAGACACATTGCTTATATTATACTAATGTGATTGTGGTCAACGACACATTGCTTATATTACACTAACGTGATTGTGGTCCAAGACACATTGCTTATATTACACTAACGTGGCGGTGGTCAAAAACACATTGCTTATATTACACTGACGTGAGGGTGGTCAGAGACACATTGCTTTTATTACACTAACGTGATTGTGGTCAAAGACACATTGCTTATATTACACTAACGTGATTGTGGTCAAAGACACATTGCTTATAATATACTACCGTGATGGTGGTCAAAGACACATTGCTTATATTACACTAACGTGATGATGGTCAAAGACACATTGCTTATATTACACCAACGTGATGGTGGTCAGACACATTGCTTATATTACACCAACGTGATGGTGGTCAAAGACACATTGCTTATATTACACTAACGTGATGATGGTCAAAGACACATTGCTTATATTACACTAACGTGATGATGGTCAAAGACACATTGCTTATATTACACTAACGTGATGGTAGTCAAAGAAACATTGCTTATATTACACTAACGTGATGATGGTCAAAGATACATTGTTTAAATTGCACTGACGTGATGGTGGTCAAAGACACGCTGCTTATGTTACACTAACATGATAGTGGTCAAAGACACATTGCTTTTATTACATATACGTGATAGTGGTCAAAAACACATTGCTTATATTACACTAACGTGATGATGGTCAAAGACACATTGCTTATATTACACTAACGTGATGGTGGTCAAAGACACATTGCTTTTATTACACTAACGTGATGATGGTCAAAGACACATTGCTTATATTACACTCAAGTGGTGGTGGTCAAAGACACATTTCTTATATTACACTGACGTGATGGTAGTCAGAAACACATTGCTTATATTACACTAACGTGATGGTGGTCAAAAACACATTGCTTATATTACACCAACGTCATGGTGGTCAAAGACACATTGCTTATATTACACCAACGTGATGGTGGTCAAAGACACATTGCTTATATTACACTAACGTGATGATGGTCAAATACACATTGCTTATATTACACTAACGTGATGGTAGTCAAAGACACATTGCTTATATTACACTAACGTGATGATGGTCAAAGACACATTGCTTATATTATACTGACGTGATGATGGTCAAAAACCCATTGCTTATATTACACTAACGTGATGATGGTCAAAGACACATTGCTTATATTACACTAACGTGATGGTGGTCAAAGACACATTGCTTTTATTACACTAACGTGATGATGGTCAAAGACACATTGCTTATATTACACTCAAGTGGTGGTGGTCAAAGACACATTGCTTATATTACACTGACGTGATGGTAGTCAGAAACACATTGCTTATATTACACTAACGTAATGGTGGTCAAAAACACATTGCTTATATTACACTAACGTGACGGTGGTCAAAGACACATTGCTTATATTGCACTAACGTGATGATGGTCAAAGACACATTGCTTATATTACACTAACGTGACGGTGGTCAAAAACACATTGCTTAAATTACACTGACGCGATGGTGGTCAGAGACACATTGCTTATATTACACTAACGTGATGGTGGTCTAAGACACATTGCTTATATTACACTAACGTGATGGTGGTCAAAGTCACATTGCTTATATTACACCAACGTGATGGTGGTCAAAGACACATTGCTTATATTGCACTAACGTGATGGTGGTCAAAGACACTTTGCTTATATTACACTGACGCGATGGTGGTCAAAGACACATTGCTTATATTACACTAACGTGATGGTGGTCAAAGACACATTGCTTATATTACACTAACGTGACAGTGGTCAAAAACACATTGCTCATATTACACTGACGTGATGGTGGTCAAAAACACATTGCTTATATTACACTAACGTGATGATGGTCAAAGACACATTGCTTATATTACACTAACGTGATGATGGTCAAAGACACATTGCTTTTATTACACTAACGTGATGATGGTCAAAGACACATTGCTTATATTACACTAACGTGATTGTGGTCAAAGACACATTATATTACACTAACGTGATGATGGTCAAATACACATTGCTTATATTACACTAACGTGATGGTTGTCAAAGACACATTGCTTATATTATAGTGACGTGATGGTGGTCAAAAACACATTGCTTATATTACACTATCGTGATGATGGTCAAAGACACATTGCTTATATTACACTAACTTGATGGTGGTCAAAGACACATTGCTTTTATTACACTAACGTGATGATGGTCAAAGACACATTGCTTATATTACACTCAAGTGGTGGTGGTCAAAGACACATTGCTTATATTACACTGACGTGATGGTAGTCAGAAACACATTGCTTATATTACACTGACGTGATGGTGGTCAAAAACACATTGCTTATATTACACTAACGTGACGGTGGTCAAAGACACATTGCTTATATTGCACTAACGTGATGATGGTCAAAGACACATTGCTTATATTACACTAACGTGACGGTGGTCAAAAACACATTGCTTAAATTACACTGACGTGATGGTGGTCAGAGACACATTGCTTATATTACACTAACGTGATGGTGGTCAAAGACACATTGCTTATATTACACTAACGTGATGGTGGTCAAAGTCACATTGCTTATATTACACCAACGTGATGGTGGTCAAAGACACATTGCTTATATTGCACTAACGTGATGGTGGTCAAAGACACTTTGCTTATATTACACTGACGCGATGGTGGTCAAAGACACATTGCTTATATTACACTAACGTGATGGTGGTCAAAGACACATTGCTTATATTACACTAACGTTACTGTGGTCAAAAACACATTGCTCATATTACACTGACGTGATGGTGGTCAAAAACACATTGCTTATATTACACTAACGTGATGATGGTCAAAGACACATTGCTTATATTACACTAACGTGATGGTGGTCAAAGACACATTGCTTTTATTACACTAACGTGATGGTGGTCAAAGACACATTGCTTATATTACACTAACGTTACAGTGGTCAAAAACACATTGCTCATATTACACTGACGTGATGGTGGTCAAAAACACATTGCTTATATTACACTAACGTGATGATGGTCAAAGACACATTGCTTATATTACACTAACGTGATGGTGGTCAAAGACACATTGCTTTTATTACACTAACGTGATGATGGTCAAAGACACATTGCTTATATTACACTAACGTGATTGTGGTCAAAGACACATTGCTTGTATTAAGCTGACGTGATGGTGGTCATAGACACATTGCTTATATTAAACTACCATGATAGTGGTCAAAGACACGTTGCTTATATTACACTAACGGGATGGTGGTGAAAAACGCATTGCTAATATTACTCTGACGTGATGGTGGTCATAGACACATTGCTTTTATTACACTGACATGATGGTGGTCAAAGACATATTGCTTATATTTCACTAACGTGATGGTGGTCAAAAACACATTGCTCATATTACACTAACGTGATGGTGGTCAAAAACACATTGCTTATATTACACTGACGTGATGGTGGTCAAAGACACTTTGCTTATATTACACTGACGCGATGGTGTCCGAAGACACATTGCTTATATTACACTAACGTGATGGTGGTCAAAGACACATTGCTTATATTACACTAACGTGACAGTGGTCAAAAACACATTGCTCATATTACACTGACGTGATGGTGGTCAGAGACACATTGCTTATATTACACTAACGTGATGGTGGTCAAAGACACATTGCTTATATTACACTAACGTGATTGTGGTCAAAGACACATTGCTTATATTATACTAATGTGATTGTGGTCAACGACACATTGCTTATATTACACTAACGTGCTTGTGGTCAAAGACACATTGCTTATATTACACTAACGTGACGGTAGTCAAAAACACATTGCTTATATTACACTGACGTGAGGGTGGTCAGAGACACATTGCTTTTATTACACTAACGTGATTGTGGTCAAAGACACATTGCTTATATTACACTAACGTGATTGTGGTCAAAGACACATTGCTTATAATATACTACCGTGATGGTGGTCAAAGACACATTGCTTATATTACACTAACGTGATGATGGTCAAAGACACATTGCTTATATTACACTAACGTGATTGTGGTCAAAGACACATTGCTTATATTATACTAATGTGATTGTGGTCAACGACACATTGCTTATATTACACTAACGTGCTTGTGGTCAAAGACACATTGCTTATATTACACTAACGTGATGATGGTCAAAGACACATTGCTTATATTATACTAATGTGATTGTGGTCAACGACACATTGCTTATATTACACTAACGTGCTTGTGGTCAAAGACACATTGCTTATATTACACTAACGTGACGGTGGTCAAAAACACATTGCTTATATTACACTAACGTGATGGTGGTCAGAGACATATTGCTTATATTACACTAACGTGATGGTTGTCTAAGACACATTGCTTATATTACACTAACGTGATGGTGGTCAAAGACACATTGCTTATATTACACCAACGTGATGGTGGTCAAAGACACATTGCTTATATTACACTAACGTGATGATGGTCAAAGACACTTTGCTTATATTACACTAACGTGATGGTTGTCTAAGACACATTGCTTATATTACACTAACGTGATGGTGGTCAAAGACACATTGCTTATATTACACCAACGTGATGGTGGTCAAAGACACATTGCTTATATTACACTAACGTGATGATGGTCAAAGACACATTGCTTATATTACACTGACGTGATGGTGGTCAGAGTCACATTGCTTATATTACACCAACGTGATGGTGGTCAAAGACACATTGCTTATATTGCACTAACGTGATGGTGGTCAAAGACACTTTGCTTATATTACACTGACGCGATGGTGGTCAAAGACACATTGCTTATATTACACTAACGTGATGGTGGTCAAAGACACATTGCTTATATTACACTAACGTGACAGTGGTCAAAAACACATTGCTCATATTACACTGACGTGATGGTGGTCAAAAACACATTGCTTATATTACACTAACGTGATGATGGTCAAAGACACATTGCTTATATTACACTAACGTGATGATGGTCAAAGACACATTGCTTTTATTACACTAACGTGATGATGGTCAAAGACACGTTGCTTATATTACACTAACGTGATTGTGGTCAAAGACACATTATATTACACTAACGTGATGATGGTCAAATACACATTGCTTATATTACACTAACGTGATGGTTGTCAAAGACACATTGCTTATATTATAGTGACGTGATGGTGGTCAAAAACACATTGCTTATATTACACTAACGTGATGATGGTCAAAGACACATTGCTTATATTACACTAACTTGATGGTGGTCAAAGACACATTGCTTATATTACACTAACGTGATGGTGGTCAAAGTCACATTGCTTATATTACACCAACGTGATGGTGGTCAAAGACACATTGCTTATATTGCACTAACGTGATGGTGGTCAAAGACACTTTGCTTATATTACACTGACGCGATGGTGGTCAAAGACACATTGCTTATATTACACTAACGTGATGGTGGTCAAAGACACATTGCTTATATTACACTAACGTGATGATGGTCAAAGACACTTTGCTTATATTACACTAACGTGATGGTTGTCTAAGACACATTGCTTATATTACACTAACGTGATGGTGGTCAAAGACACATTGCTTATATTACACCAACGTGATGGTGGTCAAAGACACATTGCTTATATTACACTAACGTGATGATGGTCAAAGACACATTGCTTATATTACACTGACGTGATGGTGGTCAGAGTCACATTGCTTATATTACACCAACGTGATGGTGGTCAAAGACACATTGCTTATATTGCACTAACGTGATGGTGGTCAAAGACACTTTGCTTATATTACACTGACGCGATGGTGGTCAAAGACACATTGCTTATATTACACTAACGTGATGGTGGTCAAAGACACATTGCTTATATTACACTAACGTGACAGTGGTCAAAAACACATTGCTCATATTACACTGACGTGATGGTGGTCAAAAACACATTGCTTATATTACACTAACGTGATGATGGTCAAAGACACATTGCTTATATTACACTAACGTGATGATGGTCAAAGACACATTGCTTTTATTACACTAACGTGATGATGGTCAAAGACACGTTGCTTATATTACACTAACGTGATTGTGGTCAAAGACACATTATATTACACTAACGTGATGATGGTCAAATACACATTGCTTATATTACACTAACGTGATGGTTGTCAAAGACACATTGCTTATATTATAGTGACGTGATGGTGGTCAAAAACACATTGCTTATATTACACTAACGTGATGATGGTCAAAGACACATTGCTTATATTACACTAACTTGATGGTGGTCAAAGACACATTGCTTATATTACACTAACGTGATGGTGGTCAAAGTCACATTGCTTATATTACACCAACGTGATGGTGGTCAAAGACACATTGCTTATATTGCACTAACGTGATGGTGGTCAAAGACACTTTGCTTATATTACACTGACGCGATGGTGGTCAAAGACACATTGCTTATATTACACTAACGTGATGGTGGTCAAAGACACATTGCTCATATTACACTAACGTGACAGTGGTCAAAAACACATTGCTCATATTACACTGACGTGATGGTGGTCAAAAACACATTGCTTATATTACACTAACGTGATGATGGTCAAAGACACATTGCTTATATTACACTAACGTGATGATGGTCAAAGACACATTGCTTTTATTACACTAACGTGATGATGGTCAAAGACACATTGCTTATATTACACTAACGTGATTGTGGTCAAAGACACATTATATTACACTAACGTGATGATGGTCAAATACACATTGCTTATATTACACTAACGTGATGGTTGTCAAAGACACATTGCTTATATTATAGTGACGTGATGGTGGTCAAAAACACATTGCTTATATTACACTATCGTGATGATGGTCAAAGACACATTGCTTATATTACACTAACTTGATGGTGGTCAAAGACACATTGCTTTTATTACACTAACGTGATGATGGTCAAAGACACATTGCTTATATTACACTCAAGTGGTGGTGGTCAAAGACACATTGCTTATATTACACTGACGTGATGGTAGTCAGAAACACATTGCTTATATTACACTGACGTGATGGTGGTCAAAAACACATTGCTTATATTACACTAACGTGACGGTGGTCAAAGACACATTGCTTATATTGCACTAACGTGATGATGGTCAAAGACACATTGCTTATATTACACTAACGTGACGGTGGTCAAAAACACATTGCTTAAATTACACTGACGTGATGGTGGTCAGAGACACATTGCTTATATTACACTAACGTGATGGTGGTCAAAGACACATTGCTTATATTACACTAACGTGATGGTGGTCAAAGTCACATTGCTTATATTACACCAACGTGATGGTGGTCAAAGACACATTGCTTATATTGCACTAACGTGATGGTGGTCAAAGACACTTTGCTTATATTACACTGACGCGATGGTGGTCAAAGACACATTGCTTATATTACACTAACGTGATGGTGGTCAAAGACACATTGCTTATATTACACTAACGTTACTGTGGTCAAAAACACATTGCTCATATTACACTGACGTGATGGTGGTCAAAAACACATTGCTTATATTACACTAACGTGATGATGGTCAAAGACACATTGCTTATATTACACTAACGTGATGGTGGTCAAAGACACATTGCTTTTATTACACTAACGTGATGGTGGTCAAAGACACATTGCTTATATTACACTAACGTTACAGTGGTCAAAAACACATTGCTCATATTACACTGACGTGATGGTGGTCAAAAACACATTGCTTATATTACACTAACGTGATGATGGTCAAAGACACATTGCTTATATTACACTAACGTGATGGTGGTCAAAGACACATTGCTTTTATTACACTAACGTGATGATGGTCAAAGACACATTGCTTATATTACACTAACGTGATTGTGGTCAAAGACACATTGCTTGTATTAAGCTGACGTGATGGTGGTCATAGACACATTGCTTATATTAAACTACCATGATAGTTGTCAAAGACACGTTGCTTATATTACACTAACGGGATGGTGGTGAAAAACGCATTGCTAATATTACTCTGACGTGATGGTGGTCATAGACACATTGCTTTTATTACACTGACATGATGGTGGTCAAAGACATATTGCTTATATTTCACTAACGTGAAGGTGGTCAAAAACACATTGCTCATATTACACTAACGTGATGGTGGTCAAAAACACATTGCTTATATTACACTGACGTGATGGTGGTCAAAGACACTTTGCTTATATTACACTGACGCGATGGTGTCCGAAGACACATTGCTTATATTACACTAACGTGATGGTGGTCAAAGACACATTGCTTATATTACACTAACGTGACAGTGGTCAAAAACACATTGCTCATATTACACTGACGTGATGGTGGTCAGAGACACATTGCTTATATTACACTAACGTGATGGTGGTCAAAGAAACATTGCTTATATTACACTAACGTGATTGTGGTCAAAGACACATTGCTTATATTATACTAATGTGATTGTGGTCAACGACACATTGCTTATATTACACTAACGTGCTTGTGGTCAAAGACACATTGCTTATATTACACTAACGTGACGGTAGTCAAAAACACATTGCTTATATTACACTGACGTGAGGGTGGTCAGAGACACATTGCTTTTATTACACTAACGTGATTGTGGTCAAAGACACATTGCTTATATTACACTAACGTGATTGTGGTCAAAGACACATTGCTTATAATATACTACCGTGATGGTGGTCAAAGACACATTGCTTATATTACACTAACGTGATGATGGTCAAAGACACATTGCTTATATTACACTAACGTGATTGTGGTCAAAGACACATTGCTTATATTATACTAATGTGATTGTGGTCAACGACATATTGCTTATATTACACTAACGTGCTTGTGGTCAAAGACACATTGCTTATATTATACTAATGTGATTGTGGTCAACGACACATTGCTTATATTACACTAACGTGCTTGTGGTCAAAGACACATTGCTTATATTACACTAACGTGACGGTGGTCAAAAACACATTGCTTATATTACACTAACGTGATGGTGGTCAGAGACATATTGCTTATATTACACTAACGTGATGGTTGTCTAAGACACATTGCTTATATTACACTAACGTGATGGTGGTCAAAGACACATTGCTTATATTACACCAACGTGATGGTGGTCAAAGACACATTGCTTATATTACACTAACGTGATGATGGTCAAAGACACTTTGCTTATATTACACTAACGTGATGGTTGTCTAAGACACATTGCTTATATTACACTAACGTGATGGTGGTCAAAGACACATTGCTTATATTACACCAACGTGATGGTGGTCAAAGACACATTGCTTATATTACACTAACGTGATGATGGTCAAAGACACATTGCTTATATTACACTGACGTGATGGTGGTCAGAGTCACATTGCTTATATTACACCAACGTGATGGTGGTCAAAGACACATTGCTTATATTGCACTAACGTGATGGTGGTCAAAGACACTTTGCTTATATTACACTGACGCGATGGTGGTCAAAGACACATTGCTTATATTACACTAACGTGATGGTGGTCAAAGACACATTGCTTATATTACACTAACGTGACAGTGGTCAAAAACACATTGCTCATATTACACTGACGTGATGGTGGTCAAAAACACATTGCTTATATTACACTAACGTGATGATGGTCAAAGACACATTGCTTATATTACACTAACGTGATGATGGTCAAAGACACATTGCTTTTATTACACTAACGTGATGATGGTCAAAGACACGTTGCTTATATTACACTAACGTGATTGTGGTCAAAGACACATTATATTACACTAACGTGATGATGGTCAAATACACATTGCTTATATTACACTAACGTGATGGTTGTCAAAGACACATTGCTTATATTATAGTGACGTGATGGTGGTCAAAAACACATTGCTTATATTACACTAACGTGATGATGGTCAAAGACACATTGCTTATATTACACTAACTTGATGGTGGTCAAAGACACATTGCTTTTATTACACTAACGTGATGATGGTCAAAGACACATTGCTTATATTACACTCAAGTGGTGGTGGTCAAAGACACATTGCTTATATTACACTGACGTGATGGTAGTCAGAAACACATTGCTTATATTACACTGACGTGATGGTGGTCAAAAACACATTGCTTATATTACACTAACGTGACGGTGGTCAAAGACACATTGCTTATATTGCACTAACGTGATGATGGTCAAAGACACATTGCTTATATTACACTAACGTGACGGTGGTCAAAAACACATTGCTTAAATTACACTGACGTGATGGTGGTCAGACACACATTGCTTATATTACACTAACGTGATGGTGGTCAAAGACACATTGCTTATATTACACTAACGTGATGGTGGTCAAAGTCACATTGCTTATATTACACCAACGTGATGGTGGTCAAAGACACATTGCTTATATTGCACTAACGTGATGGTGGTCAAAGACACTTTGCTTATATTACACTGACGCGATGGTGGTCAAAGACACATTGCTTATATTACACTAACGTGATGGTGGTCAAAGACACATTGCTTATATTACACTAACGTTACAGTGGTCAAAAACACATTGCTCATATTACACTGACGTGATGGTGGTCAAAAACACATTGCTTATATTACACTAACGTGATGATGGTCAAAGACACATTGCTTATATTACACTAACGTGATGGTGGTCAAAGACACATTGCTTTTATTACACTAACGTGATGGTGGTCAAAGACACATTGCTTATATTACACTAACGTTACAGTGGTCAAAAACACATTGCTCATATTACACTGACGTGATGGTGGTCAAAAACACATTGCTTATATTACACTAACGTGATGATGGTCAAAGACACATTGCTTATATTACACTAACGTGATGGTGGTCAAAGACACATTGCTTTTATTACACTAACGTGATGATGGTCAAAGACACATTGCTTATATTACACTAACGTGATTGTGGTCAAAGACACATTGCTTGTATTAAGCTGACGTGATGGTGGTCATAGACACATTGCTTATATTAAACTACCATGATAGTGGTCAAAGACACGTTGCTTATATTACACTAACGGGATGGTGGTGAAAAACGCATTGCTAATATTACTCTGACGTGATGGTGGTCATAGACACATTGCTTTTATTACACTGACATGATGGTGGTCAAAGACATATTGCTTATATTTCACTAACGTGATGGTGGTCAAAAACACATTGCTAATATTACACTAACGTGATGGTGGTCAAAAACACATTGCTTATATTACACTGACGTGATGGTGGTCAAAGACACTTTGCTTATATTACACTGACGCGATGGTGTCCAAAGACACATTGCTTATATTACACTAACGTGATGGTGGTCAAAGACACATTGCTTATATTACACTAACGTGACAGTGGTCAAAAACACATTGCTCATATTACACTGACGTGATGGTGGTCAGAGACACATTGCTTATATTACACTAACGTGATGGTGGTCAAAGACACATTGCTTATATTACACTAACGTGATTGTGGTCAAAGACACATTGCTTATATTATACTAATGTGATTGTGGTCAACGACACATTGCTTATATTACACTAACGTGCTTGTGGTCAAAGACACATTGCTTATATTACACTAACGTGACGGTAGTCAAAAACACATTGCTTATATTACACTGACGTGAGGGTGGTCAGAGACACATTGCTTTTATTACACTAACGTGATTGTGGTCAAAGACACATTGCTTATATTACACTAACGTGATTGTGGTCAAAGACACATTGCTTATAATATACTACCGTGATGGTGGTCAAAGACACATTGCTTATATTACACTAACGTGATGATGGTCAAAGACACATTGCTTATATTACACTAACGTGATTGTGGTCAAAGACACATTGCTTATATTATACTAATGTGATTGTGGTCAACGACACATTGCTTATATTACACTAACGTGCTTGTGGTCAAAGACACATTGCTTATATTACACTAACGTGACGGTGGTCAAAAACACATTGCTTATATTACACTAACGTGATGGTGGTCAAAGACACATTGCTTATATTACACTAACGTGACAGTGGTCAAAAACACATTGCTCATATTACACTGACGTGATGGTGGTCAGAGACACATTGCTTACATTACACTAACGTGATGGTATTTAAAGACACATTGCTTATATTACACTAACGTGATGGTGGTCAAAGACACATTGCTTATATTACACTAACGTGATTGTGGTCAAAGACACATTGCTTATATTACACTAATGTGATTGTGGTCAACGACACATTGCTTATATTACACTAACGTGCTTGTGGTCAAAGACACATTGCTTATATTACACTAACGTGACGGTGGTCAAAAACACATTGCTTATATTACACTAACGTGATGGTGGTCAAAGACACATTGCTTATATTACACTAACGTGACAGTGGTCAAAAGCACATTGCTCATATTACACTGACGTGATGGTGGTCAGAGACACATTGCTTTTATTACACTGACATGATGGTGGTCAAAGACATATTGCTTATATTTCACTAACGTGATGGTGGTCAAAAACACATTGCTCATATTACACTAACGTGATGGTGGTCAAAAACACATTGCTTATATTACACTGACGTGATGGTGGTCAAAGACACTTTGCTTATATTACACTGACGCGATGGTGTCCAAAGACACATTGCTTATATTACACTAACGTGATGGTGGTCAAAGACACATTGCTTATATTACACTAACGTGACAGTGGTCAAAAACACATTGCTCATATTACACTGACGTGATGGTGGTCAGAGACACATTGCTTACATTACACTAACGTGATGGTAGTCAAAGACACATTGCTTATATTACACTAACGTGATGGTGGTCAAAGACACATTGCTTATATTACACTAACGTGATTGTGGTCAAAGACACATTGCTTATATTATACTAATGTGATTGTGGTCAACGACACATTGTTTATATTACACTAACGTGCTTGTGGTCAAAGACACATTGCTTATATTACACTAACGTGACGGTGGTCAAAAACACATTGCTTATATTACACTGACGTGAGGGTGGTCAGAGACACATTGCTTTTAATACACTAACGTGATTGTGGTCAAAGACACATTGCTTATATTACACTAACGTGATTGTGGTCAAAGACACATTGCTTATAATATACTACCGTGATGGTGGTCAAAGGCACATTGCTTATATTACACTAACGTGATGATGGTCAAAGACACATTGCTTATATTACACTAACGTGATTGTGGTCAAAGACACTTTACTTATATTACACTGACGCGATGGTGTCCAAAGACACATTGCTTATATTACACTAAGGTGATGATGGTCAAAGACACATTGCTTATATTACACTAACGTGATTGTGGTCAAAGACACATTGCTTATATTACACTAACGTGACAGTGGTCAAAAACACATTGCTCATATTACACTGACGTGATGGTGGTCAGAGACACATTGCTTACATTACACTAACGTGATGGTGGTCAAAGACACATTGCTTATATTACACTAACGTGATTGTGGTCAAAGACACATTGCTTATATTATACTAATGTGATTGTGGTCAACGACACATTGCTTATATTACACTAACGTGCTTGTGGTCAAAGACACATTGCTTATATTACACTAACGTGACGGTGGTCAAAAACACATTGCCTATATTACACTGACGTGAGGGTGGTCAGAGACACATTGCTTTTATTACACTAACGTGATTGTGGTCAAAGACACATTGCTTATGATATACTACCGTGATGGTGGTCAAAGACACATTGCTTATATTACACTAACGTGATGATGGTCAAAGACACATTGCTTATATTACACTAACGTGATTGTGGTCAAAGACACATTGCTTATATTAAACTACCATGATGGTGGTCAAAGACACGTTGCTTATATTACACTAACGGGATGGTGGTGAAAAACGCATTGCTAATATTACTCTGACGTGATGGTGGTCATAGACACATTGCTTTTATTACACTGACATGATGGTGGTCAAAGACATATTGCTTATATTTCACTAACGTGATGGTGGTCAAAAACACATTGCTCATATTACACTAACGTGATGGTGGTCAAAAACACATTGCTTATATTACACTGACGTGATGGTGGTCAAAGACACTTTGCTTATATTACACTGACGCGATGGTGTCCAAAGACACATTGCTTATATTACACTAACGTGATGGTGGTCAAAGACACATTGCTTACATTACACTAACGTGATGGTAGTCAAAGACACATTGCTTATATTACACAAACGTGATGGTGGTCAAAGACACATTGCTTATATTACACTAACGTGATTGTGGTCAAAGACGCATTGCTTATATTATACTAATGTGATTGTGGTCAACGACACATTGCTTATATTACACTAACTTGCTTGTGGTTAAAGACACATTGCTTATATTACACTAACGTGACGGTGGTCAAAAACACATTGCTTATATTACACTGACGTGAGGGTGGTCAGAGACACATTGCTTTTATTACACTAACGTGACTGTGGTCAAAGACACATTGCTTATATTACACTAACGTGATTGTGGTCAAAGACACATTGCTTGTATTAAGCTGACGTGATGGTGGTCATAGACACATTGCTTATATTATACTACCATGATGGTGGTCAAAGACACGTTGCTTATATTACACTAACGGTATGGTGGTGAAAAACGCATTGCTAATATTACTCTGACGTGATGGTGGTCATAGACACATTGCTTTTATTACACTGACATGATGGTGGTCAAAGACATATTGCTTATATTTCACTAACGAGATGGTGGTCAAAAACACATTGCTCATATTACACTAACGTGATGGTGGTCAAAAACACATTGCTTATATTACACTGACGTCATGGTGGTCAAAGACACGTTGCTTAAATTACACTAACGTGGAGGTGGTCAAAAACACATTGCTTATATTACACCAACGTGATGGTGGTCAAAGACACATTGCTTATATTACACTAACGTGGTGGTAGTCAAAGACACATTGCTTATATTACACTAACGTGATGATGGTCAAAGACACATTGCTTATATTATACTGACGTAATGGTGGTCAAAAACACATTGCTTATATTACACTAACGTGATGATGGTCAAAGACACATTGCTTATATTACACTAACGTGATGGTGGTCAAAGACACATTGCTTATATTACACTAACGTGATGATGGTCAAAGACACATTGCTTATATTACACTCAAGTGATGGTGGTCTGAGACACATTGTTTATATTACACTAACGTGATGGTGGTCTAAGACACATTGCTTATATTACAATAACGTGATGGTTGTCAAAGTCACATTGCTTATATTACACCAACGTGATGGTGTCCAAAGACACATTGCTTATATTACACTAACGTGATTGTGGTCAAAGGCACATTGCTTATAATATACTACCGTGATGGTGGTCAAAGACACATTGCTTATATTACACTAACGTGATTGTGGTCAAAGACACATTGCTTATATTATACTAATGTGATTGTGGTCAACGACACATTGCTTATATTACACTAACGTGCTTGTGGTCAAAGACACATTGCTTATATTACACGAACGTGACGGTGGTCAAAAACACATTGCTTATATTACACTGACGTGAGGGTGGTCAGAGACACATTGCTTTTATCACACTAACGTGATTGTGGTCAAAGACACATTGCTTATATTACACTAACTTGATTGTGGTCAAAGACACATTGCTTATAATATACTACCGTGATGGTGGTCAAAGACACATTGCTTATATTATACTAACGTGATGATGGTCAAAGACACATTGCTTATATTACACTAACGTGATTGTGGTCAAAGACACTTTGCTTATATTACACTGACGCGATGGTGTCCAAAGACACATTGCTTATATTACACTAACGTGATGGTGGTCAAAGACACATTGCTTATATTACACTAACGTGACAGTGGTCAAAAACACATTGCTCATATTACACTGACGTGATGGTGGTCAGAGACACATTGCTTACATTACACTAACGTGATGGTAGTCAAAGACACATTGCTTATATTACACTAACGTGATGGTGGTCAAAGACACATTGCTTATATTACACTAACGTGATTGTGGTCAAAGACACATTGCTTATATTATACTAATGTGATTGTGGTCAACGACACATTGCTTATATTACACTAACGTGCTTGTGGTCAAAGACACATTGCTTATATTACACTAACGTGATGGTAGTCAAAGACACATTGCTTATATTACACTAACGTGATGATGGTCAAAGATACATTGTTTAAATTGCACTGACGTGATGGTGGTCAAAGACACGCTGCTTATATTACACTAACATGATAGTGGTCAAAGACACATTGCTTTTATTACATATACGTGATAGTGGTCAAAAACACATTGCTTATATTACACCATCGTGATGATGGTCAAAGACACATTGCTTATATTACACTAACGTGATGGTGGTCAAAGACACATTGCTTTTATTACACTAACGTGATGATGGTCAAAGACACATTGCTTATATTACACTAACGTGATGGTGGTCATAGACACATTGCTTATATTATACTACCATGATGGTGGTCAAAGACACGTTGCTTATATTACACTAACGGGATGGTGGTGAAAAACGCATTGTTAATATTACTCTGACGTGATGGTGGTCATAGACACATTGCTTTTATTACACTGACATGATGGTGGTCAAAGACATATTGCTTATATTTCACTAACGTGATGGTGGTCAAAAACACATTGCTCATATTACACTAACGTGATGGTGGTCAAAAACACATTGCTTATATTACACTGACGTGATGGTGGTCAAAGACACTTTGCTTATATTACACTGACGCGATGGTGTCCAAAGACACATTGCTTATATTACACTAACGTGATGGTGGTCAAAGACACATTGCTTATATTACACTAACGTGACAGTGGTCAAAAACACATTGCTCTTATTACACTGACGTGATGGTGGTCAGAGACACATTGCTTACATTACACTAACGTGATGGTAGTCAAAGACACATTGCTTATATTACACTAACGTGATGGTGGTCAAAGACACATTGCTTATATTACACTAACGTGATTGTGGTCAAAGAAACATTGCTTATATTATACTAATGTGATTGTGGTCAACGACACATTGCTTATATTACACAAACGTGCTTGTGGTCAAAGACACATTGCTTATATTACACTAACGTGACGGTGGTCAACAACACATTGCTTATATTACACTGACGTGAGGGTGGTCAGAGACACATTGCTTTTATTACACTAACGTGATTGTGGTCAAAGACACATTGCTTATATTACACTAACGTGATTGTGGTCAAAGACACATTGCTTATAATATACTACCGTGATGGTGGTCAAAGACACATTGCTTATATTACACTAACGTGATGATGGTCAAAGACACATTGCTTATATTACACTAACGTGATTGTGGTCAAAGACACTTTACTTATATTACACTGACGCGATGGTGTCCAAAGACACATTGCTTATATTACACTAACGTGATGGTGGTCAAAGACACATTGCTTATATTACACTAACGTGACAGTGGTCAAAAACACATTGCTCATATTACACTGACGTGATGGTGGTCAGAGACACATTGCTTACATTACACTAACGTGATGGTAGTCAAAGACACATTGCTTATATTACACTAACGTGATGGTGGTCAAAGACACATTGCTTATATTACACTAACGTGATTGTGGTCAAAGACACATTGCTTATATTATTCTAATGTGATTGTGGTCAACGACACATTGCTTATATTACACAAACTTGCTTGTGGTCAAAGACACATTGCTTATATTACACTAACGTGACGGTGGTCAAAAACACATTGCTTATATTACACTGACGTGAGGGTGGTCAGAGACACATTGCTTTTATTACACTAACGTGATTGTGGTCAAAGACACATTGCTTATATTACACTAAAGTGATTGTGGTCAAAGACACATTGCTTATAATATACTACCGTGATGGTGGTCAAAGACACAATGCTTATATTACACTAACGTGATGATGGTCAAAGACACATTGCTTATATTACACTAACGTGATTGTGGTCAAAGACACATTGCTTGTATTAAGCTGACGTGATGGTGGTCATAGACACATTGCTTATATTATACTACCATGATGGTGGTCAAAGACACGTTGCTTATATTACACTAACGGGATGGTGGTGAAAAACGCATTGCTAATATTACTCTGAATTGATGGTGGTCATAGACACATTGCTTTTATTACACTGACATGATGGTGGTCAAAGACACGTTGCTTATATTACACTAACGGGATGGTGGTGAAAAACGCATTGCTAATATTACTCTGAATTGATGGTGGTCATAGACACATTGCTTTTATTACACTGACATGATGGTGGTCAAAGACATATTGCTTATATTTCACTAACGAGATGGTGGTCAAACACAAATTGCTCATATTACACTAACGTGATGGTGGTCAAAAACACATTGCTTATATTACACTAACGTGGTGGTAGTCAAAGACACATTGCTTATATTACACTAACGTGATGATGGTCAAAGACACATTGCTTATATTATACTGACGTAATGGTGGTCAAAAACACATTGCTTATATTACACTAACGTGATGATGGTCAAAGACACATTGCTTATATTACACTAACGTGATGGTGGTCAAAGACACATTGCTTATATTACACTGACGTGAGGGTGGTCAGAGACACATTGCTTTTATCACACTAACGTGATTGTGGTCAAAGACACATTGCTTATATTACACTAACTTGATTGTGGTCAAAGACACATTGCTTATAATATACTACCGTGATGGTGGTCAAAGACACATTGCTTATATTATACTAACGTGATGATGGTCAAAGACACATTGCTTATATTACACTAACGTGATTGTGGTCAAAGACACTTTGCTTATATTACACTGACGCGATGGTGTCCAAAGACACATTGCTTATATTACACTAACGTGATGGTGGTCAAAGACACATTGCTTATATTACACTAACGTGACAGTGGTCAAAAACACATTGCTCATATTACACTGACGTGATGGTGGTCAGAGACACATTGCTTACATTACACTAACGTGATGGTAGTCAAAGACACATTGCTTATATTATACTAACGTGATGGTGGTCAAAGACACATTGCTTATATTACACTAACGTGATTGTGGTCAAAGACACATTGCTTATATTATACTAATGTGATTGTGGTCAACGACACATTGCTTATATTACACTAACGTGCTTGTGGTCAAAGACACATTGCTTATATTACACTAACGTGATGGTAGTCAAAGACACATTGCTTATATTACACTAACGTGACGGTGGTCAACAACACATTGCTTATATTACACTGACGTGAGGGTGGTCAGAGACACATTGCTTTTATTACACTAACGTGATTGTGGTCAAAGACACATTGCTTATATTACACTAACGTGATTGTGGTCAAAGACACATTGCTTATAATATACTACCGTGATGGTGGTCAAAGACACATTGCTTATATTACACTAACGTGATGATGGTCAAAGACACATTGCTTATATTACACTAACGTGATTGTGGTCAAAGACACTTTACTTATATTACACTGACGCGATGGTGTCCAAAGACACATTGCTTATATTACACTAACGTGATGGTGGTCAAAGACACATTGCTTATATTACACTAACGTGACAGTGGTCAAAAACACATTGCTCATATTACACTGACGTGATGGTGGTCAGAGACACATTGCTTACATTACACTAACGTGATGGTAGTCAAAGACACATTGCTTATATTACACTAACGTGATGGTGGTCAAAGACACATTGCTTATATTACACTAACGTGATTGTGGTCAAAGACACATTGCTTATATTATTCTAATGTGATTGTGGTCAACGACACATTGCTTATATTACACAAACTTGCTTGTGGTCAAAGACACATTGCTTATATTACACTAACGTGACGGTGGTCAAAAACACATTGCTTATATTACACTGACGTGAGGGTGGTCAGAGACACATTGCTTTTATTACACTAACGTGATTGTGGTCAAAGACACATTGCTTATATTACACTAAAGTGATTGTGGTCAAAGACACATTGCTTATAATATACTACCGTGATGGTGGTCAAAGACACAATGCTTATATTACACTAACGTGATGATGGTCAAAGACACATTGCTTATATTACACTAACGTGATTGTGGTCAAAGACACATTGCTTGTATTAAGCTGACGTGATGGTGGTCATAGACACATTGCTTATATTATACTACCATGATGGTGGTCAAAGACACGTTGCTTATATTACACTAACGGGATGGTGGTGAAAAACGCATTGCTAATATTACTCTGAATTGATGGTGGTCATAGACACATTGCTTTTATTACACTGACATGATGGTGGTCAAAGACACGTTGCTTATATTACACTAACGGGATGGTGGTGAAAAACGCATTGCTAATATTACTCTGAATTGATGGTGGTCATAGACACATTGCTTTTATTACACTGACATGATGGTGGTCAAAGACATATTGCTTATATTTCACTAACGAGATGGTGGTCAAACACAAATTGCTCATATTACACTAACGTGATGGTGGTCAAAAACACATTGCTTATATTACACTAACGTGGTGGTAGTCAAAGACACATTGCTTATATTACACTAACGTGATGATGGTCAAAGACACATTGCTTATATTATACTGACGTAATGGTGGTCAAAAACACATTGCTTATATTACACTAACGTGATGATGGTCAAAGACACATTGCTTATATTACACTAACGTGATGGTGGTCAAAGACACATTGCTTATATTACACTGACGTGAGGGTGGTCAGAGACACATTGCTTTTATCACACTAACGTGATTGTGGACAAAGACACATTGCTTATATTACACTAACTTGATTGTGGTCAAAGACACATTGCTTATAATATACTACCGTGATGGTGGTCAAAGACACATTGCTTATATTATACTAACGTGATGATGGTCAAAGACACATTGCTTATATTACACTAACGTGATTGTGGTCAAAGACACTTTGCTTATATTACACTGACGCGATGGTGTCCAAAGACACATTGCTTATATTACACTAACGTGATGGTGGTCAAAGACACATTGCTTATATTACACTAACGTGACAGTGGTCAAAAACACATTGCTCATATTACACTGACGTGATGGTGGTCAGAGACACATTGCTTACATTACACTAACGTGATGGTAGTCAAAGACACATTGCTTATATTATACTAACGTGATGGTGGTCAAAGACACATTGCTTATATTACACTAACGTGATTGTGGTCAAAGACACATTGCTTATATTATACTAATGTGATTGTGGTCAACGACACATTGCTTATATTACACTAACGTGCTTGTGGTCAAAGACACATTGCTTATATTACACTAACGTGATGGTAGTCAAAGACACATTGCTTATATTACACTAACGTGATGATGGTCAAAGATACATTGTTTAAATTGCACTGACGTGATGGTGGTCAAAGACACGCTGCTTATATTACACTAACATGATAGTGGTCAAAGACACATTGCTTTTATTACATATACGTGATAGTGGTCAAAAACACATTGCTTATATTACACCATCGTGATGATGGTCAAAGACACATTGCTTATATTACACTAACGTGATGGTGGTCAAAGACACATTGCTTTTATTACACTAACGTGATGATGGTCAAAGACACATTGCTTATATTACACTAACGTGATGGTGGTCATAGACACATTGCTTATATTATACTACCATGATGGTGGTCAAAGACACGTTGCTTATATTACACTAACGGGATGGTGGTGAAAAACGCATTGTTAATATTACTCTGACGTGATGGTGGTCATAGACACATTGCTTTTATTACACTGACATGATGGTGGTCAAAGACATATTGCTTATATTTCACTAACGTGATGGTGGTCAAAAACACATTGCTCATATTACACTAACGTGATGGTGGTCAAAAACACATTGCTTATATTACACTGACGTGATGGTGGTCAAAGACACTTTGCTTATATTACACTGACGCGATGGTGTCCAAAGACACATTGCTTATATTACACTAACGTGATGGTGGTCAAAGACACATTGCTTATATTACACTAACGTGACAGTGGTCAAAAACACATTGCTCTTATTACACTGACGTGATGGTGGTCAGAGACACATTGCTTACATTACACTAACGTGATGGTAGTCAAAGACACATTGCTTATATTACACTAACGTGATGGTGGTCAAAGACACATTGCTTATATTACACTAACGTGATTGTGGTCAAAGAAACATTGCTTATATTATACTAATGTGATTGTGGTCAACGACACATTGCTTATATTACACAAACGTGCTTGTGGTCAAAGACACATTGCTTATATTACACTAACGTGACGGTGGTCAACAACACATTGCTTATATTACACTGACGTGAGGGTGGTCAGAGACACATTGCTTTTATTACACTAACGTGATTGTGGTCAAAGACACATTGCTTATATTACACTAACGTGATTGTGGTCAAAGACACATTGCTTATAATATACTACCGTGATGGTGGTCAAAGACACATTGCTTATATTACACTAACGTGATGATGGTCAAAGACACATTGCTTATATTACACTAACGTGATTGTGGTCAAAGACACTTTACTTATATTACACTGACGCGATGGTGTCCAAAGACACATTGCTTATATTACACTAACGTGATGGTGGTCAAAGACACATTGCTTATATTACACTAACGTGACAGTGGTCAAAAACACATTGCTCATATTACACTGACGTGATGGTGGTCAGAGACACATTGCTTACATTACACTAACGTGATGGTAGTCAAAGACACATTGCTTATATTACACTAACGTGATGGTGGTCAAAGACACATTGCTTATATTACACTAACGTGATTGTGGTCAAAGACACATTGCTTATATTATTCTAATGTGATTGTGGTCAACGACACATTGCTTATATTACACAAACTTGCTTGTGGTCAAAGACACATTGCTTATATTACACTAACGTGACGGTGGTCAAAAACACATTGCTTATATTACACTGACGTGAGGGTGGTCAGAGTCACATTGCTTTTATTACACTAACGTGATTGTGGTCAAAGACACATTGCTTATATTACACTAAAGTGATTGTGGTCAAAGACACATTGCTTATAATATACTACCGTGATGGTGGTCAAAGACACAATGCTTATATTACACTAACGTGATGATGGTCAAAGACACATTGCTTATATTACACTAACGTGATTGTGGTCAAAGACACATTGCTTGTATTAAGCTGACGTGATGGTGGTCATAGACACATTGCTTATATTATACTACCATGATGGTGGTCAAAGACACGTTGCTTATATTACACTAACGGGATGGTGGTGAAAAACGCATTGCTAATATTACTCTGAATTGATGGTGGTCATAGACACATTGCTTTTATTACACTGACATGATGGTGGTCAAAGACACGTTGCTTATATTACACTAACGGGATGGTGGTGAAAAACGCATTGCTAATATTACTCTGAATTGATGGTGGTCATAGACACATTGCTTTTATTACACTGACATGATGGTGGTCAAAGACATATTGCTTATATTTCACTAACGAGATGGTGGTCAAACACAAATTGCTCATATTACACTAACGTGATGGTGGTCAAAAACACATTGCTTATATTACACTAACGTGGTGGTAGTCAAAGACACATTGCTTATATTACACTAACGTGATGATGGTCAAAGACACATTGCTTATATTATACTGACGTAATGGTGGTCAAAAACACATTGCTTATATTACACTAACGTGATGATGGTCAAAGACACATTGCTTATATTACACTAACGTGATGGTGGTCAAAGACACATTGCTTATATTACACTAACGTGATGGTAGTCAAAGACACATTGCTTATATTACACTAACGTGATGATGGTCAAAGATACATTGTTTAAATTGCACTGACGTGATGGTGGTCAAAGACACGCTGCTTATATTACACTAACATGATAGTGGTCAAAGACACATTGCTTTTATTACATATACGTGATAGTGGTCAAAAACACATTGCTTATATTACACCATCGTGATGATGGTCAAAGACACATTGCTTATATTACACTAACGTGATGGTGGTCAAAGACACATTGCTTTTATTACACTAACGTGATGATGGTCAAAGACACATTGCTTATATTACACTAACGTGATGGTGGTCATAGACACATTGCTTATATTATACTACCATGATGGTGGTCAAAGACACGTTGCTTATATTACACTAACGGGATGGTGGTGAAAAACGCATTGCTAATATTACTCTGACGTGATGGTGGTCATAGACACATTGCTTTTATTACACTGACATGATGGTGGTCAAAGACATATTGCTTATATTTCACTAACGTGATGGTGGTCAAAAACACATTGCTCATATTACACTAACGTGATGGTGGTCAAAAACACATTGCTTATATTACACTGACGTGATGGTGGTCAAAGACACTTTGCTTATATTACACTGACGCGATGGTGTCCAAAGACACATTGCTTATATTACACTAACGTGATGGTGGTCAAAGACACATTGCTTATATTACACTAACGTGACAGTGGTCAAAAACACATTGCTCTTATTACACTGACGTGATGGTGGTCAGAGACACATTGCTTACATTACACTAACGTGATGGTAGTCAAAGACACATTGCTTATATTACACTAACGTGATGGTGGTCAAAGACACATTGCTTATATTACACTAACGTGATTGTGGTCAAAGAAACATTGCTTATATTATACTAATGTGATTGTGGTCAACGACACATTGCTTATATTACACAAACGTGCTTGTGGTCAAAGACACATTGCTTATATTACACTAACGTGACGGTGGTCAAAAACACATTGCTTATATTACACTGACGTGAGGGTGGTCAGAGACACATTGCTTTTATTACACTAACGTGATTGTGGTCAAAGACACATTGCTTATATTACACTAACGTGATTGTGGTCAAAGACACATTGCTTATAATATACTACCGTGATGGTGGTCAAAGACACATTGCTTATATTACACTAACGTGATGGTGGTCAAAGACACATTGCTTATATTACACTAACGTGATTGTGGTCAAAGACACTTTACTTATATTACACTGACGCGATGGTGTCCAAAGACACATTGCTTATATTACACTAACGTGATGGTGGTCAAAGACACATTGCTTATATTACACTAACGTGACAGTGGTCAAAAACACATTGCTCATATTACACTGACGTGATGGTGGTCAGAGACACATTGCTTACATTACACTAACGTTATGGTAGTCAAAGACACGTTGCTTATATTACACTAACGTGATGGTGGTCAAAGACACATTGCTTATATTACACTAACGTGATTGTGGTCAAAGACACATTGCTTATATTATACTAATGTGATTGTGGTCAACGACACATTGCTTATATTACACAAACTTGCTTGTGGTCAAAGACACATTGCTTATATTACACTAACGTGACGGTGGTCGAAAACACATTGCTTATATTACACTGACGTGAGGGTGGTCAGAGACACATTGCTTTTATTACACTAACGTGATTGTGGTCAAAGACACATTGCTTATATTACACTAACGTGATTGTGGTCAAAGACACATTGCTTATAATATACTACCGTGATGGTGGTCAAAGACACAATGCTTATATTACACTAACGTGATGATGGTCAAAGACACATTGCTTATATTACACTAACGTGATTGTGGTCAAAGACACATTGCTTGTATTAAGCTGACGTGATGGTGGTCATAGACACATTGCTTATATTATACTACCATGATGGTGGTCAAAGACACGTTGCTTATATTACACTAACGGGATGGTGGTGAAAAACGCATTGCTAATATTACTCTGACTTGATGGTGGTCATAGACACATTGCTTTTATTACACTGACATGATGGTGGTCAAAGACATATTGCTTATATTTCACTAACGAGATGGTGGTCAAACACAAATTGCTCATATTACACTAACGTGATGGTGGTCAAAAACACATTGCTTATATTACACTGACGTCATGGTGGTCAAAGACACGTTGCTTAAATTACACTAACGTGACGGTGGTCAAAAACACATTGCTTATATTACACCAACGTGATGGTGGTCAAAGACACATTGCTTATATTACACCAACGTGATGGTGGTCAACACACATTGCTTATATTACACTAACGTGATGATGGTCAAAGACGCATTGCTTATATTACACTAACGTGGTGGTAGTCAAAGACACATTGCTTATATTACACTAACGTGATGATGGTCAAAGACACATTGCTTATATTATACTGACGTAATGGTGGTCAAAAACACATTGCTTATATTACACTAACGTGATGATGGTCAAAGACACATTGCTTATATTACACTAACGTGATGGTGGTCAAAGACACATTGCTTATATTACACTAACGTGATGATGGTCAAAGACACATTGCTTATATTACACTCAAGTGATGGTGGTCAGAGGCACATTGTTTATATTACACTAACATGATGGTGGTCTAAGACACATTGCTTATATTACAATAACGTGATGGTGGTCAAAGTCACATTGCTTATATTACACCAACGTGATGGTGTCCAAAGACACATTGCTTATATTACACTAACGTGATTGTGGTCAAAGACACATTGCTTATAATATACTACCGTGATGGTGGTCAAAGACACATTGCTTATATTACACTAACGTGATTGTGGTCAAAGACACATTGCTTATATTATACTAATGTGATTGTGGTCAACGACACATTGCTTATATTACACTAACGTGCTTGTGGTCAAAGACACATTGCTTATATTACACTAACGTGATTGTGGTCAAAAACACATTGCTTATAATATACTACCGTGATGGTGGTCAAAGACACATTGCTTATATTACACTAACGTGATAATGGTCAAAGACACATTGCTTATATTACACTAACGTGATTGTGGTCAAAGACACTTTGCTTATATTACACTGACGCGATGGTGTCCAAAGACACATTGCTTATATTACACTAACGTGATGGTGGTCAAAGACACATTGCTTATATTACACTAACGTGACAGTGGTCAAAAACACATTGCTCATATTACACTGACGTGATGATGGTCAGAGACACATTGCTTACATTACACTAACGTGATGGTAGTCAAAGACACATTGCTTATATTACACTAACGTGATGGTGCTCAAAGACACATTGCTTATATTACACTAACGTGATTGTGGTCAACGACACATTGCTTATATTACACTAACGTGCTTGTGGTCAAAGACACATTGCTTATATTACACTAACGTGACGGTGGTCAAAAACACATTCCTTATATTACACTGACGTGAGGGTGGTCAGAGACACATTGCTTATATTACACTAACGTGATGATGGTCAAAGACACATTGCTTATATTACACTAACGTGATGGTAGTCAAAGACACATTGCTTATATTACACTAACGTGATGATGGTCAAAGATACATTGTTTAAATTGCACTGACGTGATGGTGGTCAAAGACACGATGCTTATATTACACTAACATGATAGTGGTCAAAGACACATTGCTTTTATTACATATACGTGATAGTGGTCAAAAACACATTGCTTATATTACACTAACGTGATGATGGTCAAAGACACATTGCTTTTATTACACTAACGTGATGATGGTCAAAGACACATTGCTTATATTACACTCAAGTGGTGGTGGTCAAAGACACATTGCTTATATTACACTGACGTGATGGTAGTCAGAAACACATTGCTTATATTACACTAACGTGATGGTGGTCAAAAACACATTGCTTATATTACACCAACGTGATGGTGGTCAAAGACACATTGCTTATATTACACCAACGTGATGGTGGTCAAAGGCACATTGCTTATATTACACCAACGTGATGGTGGTCAAAGACACATTGCTTATATTACACTAACGTGATGATGGTCAAATACACATTGCTTATATTACACTAACGTGATGATGGTCAAAGACACATTGCTTATATTATACTGACGTGATGGTGGTCAAAAACACATTGCTTATATTACACTAACGTGATGATGGTCAAAGACACATTGCTTATATTACACTAACGTGATGGTGGTCAAAGACACATTGCTTTTATTACACTAACGTGATGATGGTCAAAGACACATTGCTTATATTACACTCAAGTGGTGGTGGTCAAAGACACATTGCTTATATTACACTGACGTGATGGTAGTCAGAAACACATTGCTTATATTACACTAACGTGATGGTGGTCAAAAACACATTGCTTATATTACACTAACGTGACGGTGGTCAAAGACACATTGCTTATATTGCACTAACGTGATGATGGTCAAAGACACATTGCTTATATTACACTAACGTGACGGTGGTCAAAAACACATTGCTTAAATTACACTGACGTGATGGTGGTCAGAGACACATTGCTTATATTACACTAACGTGATGGTGGTCTAAGACACATTGCTTATATTACACTAACGTGATGGTGGTCAAAGTCACATTGCTTATATTACACCAACGTGATGGTGGTCAAAGACACATTGCTTATATTGCACTAACGTGATGGTGGTCAAAGACACTTTGCTTATATTACACTGACGCGATGGTGGTCAAAGACACATTGCTTATATTACACTAACGTGATGGTGGTCAAAGACACATTGCTTATATTACACTAACGTGACAGTGGTCAAAAACACATTGCTTATATTACACTAACGTGATGATGGTCAAAGACACATTGCTTATATTACACTAACGTGATGGTGGTCAAAGACACATTGCTTATATTACACTAACGTGATGATGGTCAAAGACACATTGCTTATATTACACTCAAGTGATGGTGGTCAGAGGCACATTGTTTATATTACACTAACGTGATGGTGGTCTAAGACACATTGCTTATATTACAATAACGTGATGGTGGTCAAAGTCACATTGCTTATATTACACCAACGTGATGGTGTCCAAAGACACATTGCTTATAATATACTACCGTGATGGTGGTCAAAGACACATTGCTTATATTACACTAACGTGATTGTGGTCAAAGACACATTGCTTATATTATACTAATGTGATTGTGGTCAACGACACATTGCTTATATTACACTAACGTGACAGTGGTCAAAAACACATTGCCCATATTACACTGACGTGATGGTGGTCAGAGACACATTGATTACATTACACTAACGTGATGGTAGTCAAAGACACATTGCTTATATTACACTAACGTGATGGTGGTCAAATGACACATTGCTTATATTACACTAACGTGATTGTGGTCAAAGACACATTGCTTATATTACACTAACGTGACGGTGGACAAAAACACATTGCTTATATTACACTGACGTGAGGGTGGTCAGAGACACATTGCTTTTATTACACTAACGTGATTGTGGTCAAAGACACATTGCTTATATTACACTAACGTGATTGTGGTCAAAGACACATTGCTTATAATATACTACCGTTATGGTGGTCAAAGACACATTGCTTATATTACACTAACGTGACGGTGGTCTAAAACACATTGCTTATATTACACTGACGTGATGGTGGTCAAAAACATATTGCTTATATTACACTAACGTGATGATGGTCAAAGACACATTGCTTATATTACACTAACGTGATGGTGGTCAAAGACACATTGCTTTTATTACACTAACGTGATGATGGTCAAAGACACATTGCTTATATTACACTCAAGTGGTGGTGGTCAAAGACACATTGCTTATATTACACTGACGTGATGGTAGTCAGAAACACATTGCTTATATTACACTAACGTGATGGTGGTCAAAAACACATTGCTTATATTACACTAACGTGACGGTGGTCAAAGACACATTGCTTATATTGCACTAACGTGATGATGGTCAAAGACACATTGCTTATATTACACTAACGTGACGGTGGTCAAAAACACATTGCTTAAATTACACTGACGTGATGGTGGTCAGAGACACATTGCTTATATTACACTAACGTGATGGTGGTCTAAGACACATTGCTTATATTACACTAACGTGATGGTGGTCAAAGTCACATTGCTTATATTACACCAACGTGATGGTGGTCAAAGACACATTGCTTATATTGCACTAACGTGATGGTGGTCAAAGACACTTTGCTTATATTACACTGACGCGATGGTGGTCAAAGACACATTGCTTATATTACACTAACGTGATGGTGGTCAAAGACACATTGCTTATATTACACTAACGTGACAGTGGTCAAAAACACATTGCTTATATTACACTAACGTGATGATGGTCAAAGACACATTGCTTATATTACACTAACGTGATGGTGGTCAAAGACACATTGCTTATATTACACTAACGTGATGATGGTCAAAGACACATTGCTTATATTACACTCAAGTGATGGTGGTCAGAGGCACATTGTTTATATTACACTAACGTGATGGTGGTCTAAGACACATTGCTTATATTACAATAACGTGATGGTGGTCAAAGTCACATTGCTTATATTACACCAACGTGATGGTGTCCAAAGACATATTGCTTATATTACACTAACGTGATTGTGGTCAAAGACACATTGCTTATAATATACTACCGTGATGGTGGTCAAAGACACATTGCTTATATTACACTAACGTGATTGTGGTCAAAGACACATTGCTTATATTATACTAATGCGATTGTGGTCAACGGCACATTGCTTATATTACACTAACGTGCTTGTGGTCAAAGACACATTGCTTATATTACACTAACGTGACGGTGGTCAAAAACACATTGCTCATATTACACTGACGTGAGGGTGGTCAGAGACACATTGCTTTTATTACACTAACGTGATTGTGGTCAAAGACACATTGCTTATATTACACTAACGTGATTGTGGTCAAAGACACATTGCTTATAATATACTACAGTGATGGTGGTCAAAGACACATTGCTTATATTACACTAACGTGATGATGGTCAAAGACACATTGCTTATATTACACTAACGTGATTGTGGTCAAAGACACTTTGCTTATATTACACTGACGCGATGGTGTCCAAAGACACATTGCTTATATTACACTAACGTGATGGTGGTCAAAGACACATTGCTTATATTACACTAACGTGACAGTGGTCAAAAACACATTGCTCATATTACACTGACGTGATGATGGTCAGAGACACATTGCTTACATTACACTAACGTGATGGTAGTCAAAGACACATTGCTTATATTACACTAACGTGATGGTGCTCAAAGACACATTGCTTATATTACACTAACGTGATTGTGGTCAACGACACATTGCTTATATTACACTAACGTGCTTGTGGTCAAAGACACATTGCTTATATTACACTAACGTGACGGTGGTCAAAAACACATTGCTTATATTACACTGACGTGAGGGTGGTCAGAGACACATTGCTTATATTACACTAACGTGATGATGGTCAAAGACACATTGCTTATATTACACTAACGTGATGGTAGTCAAAGACACATTGCTTATATTACACTAACGTGATGATGGTCAAAGATACATTGTTTAAATTGCACTGACGTGATGGTGGTCAAAGACACGATGCTTATATTACACTAACATGATAGTGGTCAAAGACACATTGCTTTTATTACATATACGTGATAGTGGTCAAAAACACATTGCTTATATTACACTAACGTGATGATGGTCAAAGACACATTGCTTTTATTACACTAACGTGATGATGGTCAAAGACACATTGCTTATATTACACTCAAGTGGTGGTGGTCAAAGACACATTGCTTATATTACACTGACGTGATGGTAGTCAGAAACACATTGCTTATATTACACTAACGTGATGGTGGTCAAAAACACATTGCTTATATTACACCAACGTGATGGTGGTCAAAGACACATTGCTTATATTACACCAACGTGATGGTGGTCAAAGGCACATTGCTTATATTACACCAACGTGATGGTGGTCAAAGACACATTGCTTATATAACACTAACGTGATGATGGTCAAATACACATTGCTTATATTACACTAACGTGATGGTAGTCAAAGACACATTGCTTATATTACACTAACGTGATGATGGTCAAAGACACATTGCTTATATTATACTGACGTGATGGTGGTCAAAAACACATTGCTTATATTACACTAACGTGATGATGGTCAAAGACATATTGCTTATATTACACTAACGTGATGGTGGTCAAAGACACATTGCTTTTATTACACTAACGTGATGATGGTCAAAGACACATTGCTTATATTACACTCAAGTGGTGGTGGTCAAAGACACATTGCTTATATTACACTGACGTGATGGTAGTCAGAAACACATTGCTTATATTACACTAACGTGATGGTGGTCAAAAACACATTGCTTATATTACACTAACGTGACGGTGGTCAAAGACACATTGCTTATATTGCACTAACGTGATGATGGTCAAAGACACATTGCTTATATTACACTAACGTGACGGTGGTCAAAAACACATTGCTTAAATTACACTGACGTGATGGTGGTCAGAGACACATTGCTTATATTACACTAACGTGATGGTGGTCTAATACACATTGCTTATATTACACTAACGTGATGGTGGTCAAAGTCACATTGCTTATATTACACCAACGTGATGGTGGTCAAAGACACATTGCTTATATTGCACTAACGTGATGGTGGTCAAAGACACATTGCTTATATTACACTAACGTGACAGTGGTCAAAAACACATTGCTCATATTACACTGACGTGATGGTGGTCAGAGACACATTGATTACATTACACTAACGTGATGGTAGTCAAAGACACATTGCTTATAATATACTACCGTTATGGTGGTCAAAGACACATTGCTTATATTACACTAACGTGATGGTGGTCAAAAACACATTGCTTATATTACACTAACGTGACGGTGGTCAAAGACACATTGCTTATATTGCACTAACGTGATGATGGTCAAAGACACATTGCTTATATTACACTAACGTGATGGTGGTCAAAGGCACATTGCTCATATTACTCTGACGTGATGGTGGTCATAGACACATTGCTTTTATTACACTGACATGATGGTTGTCAAAGACATATTGCTTAGATTTCACTAACGTGATGGTGGTCAAAGACACATTGCTCATATTACACTAACGTGATGGTGGTCAAAAACACATTGCTTATATTACACTGACGTCATGGTGATCAAAGACACGTTGCTTATATTACACTAACGTGACAGTGGTCAAAAACACATTGCTTATATTACACCAACGTGATGGTGGTCAAAGACACATTGCTTATATTACACCAACGTGATAGTGGTCAGACACATTGCTTATATTACACCAACGTGATGGTGGTCAAAGACACATTACTTATATTACACTAACGTGATGATGGTCAAAGACACATTGCTTATAATACACTAACGTGATGGTAGTCAAAGGCACATTGCTTATATTACAATAACGTGATGATGGTCAAAGACACATTGCTTATATTATAGTGACGTGATGGTGGTCAAAAACACATTGCTTATATTACACTAACGTGATGATGGTCAAAGACACATTGCTTATATTACACTAATGTGATGGTGGTCAAAGACACATTGCTTATATTACACTAACGTGATGATGGTCAAAAACACATTGCTTATATTACACTCAAGTGATGGTGGTCAAAGACACATTGCTTATATTACACTGACGTGATGGTAGTGAGAAACACATTGCTTATATTACACTAACGTGATGGTGGTCAAACTCACATTGCTTATATTACACTAACGTGACGGTGGTCAAAGACACATTGCTTATATTGCACAAACGTGATGATGGTCAAAGACACATTGCTTATATTACACTAACGTGATGGTGGTCAAAGACACATTGCTCATATTACACTGACGTGATGGTGGTCAAAGGCACGTTGCTTACATTACACTAACGTGACGGCGGTCAAAAACACATTGCTTAAATTACACTGACGTGATGGTGGTCAGAGACATATTGCTTATATTACACTAACGTGATGGTTGTCTAAGACACATTGCTTATATTACACTAACGTGATGGTGGTCAAAGACACATTGCTTATATTACACCAACGTGATGGTGGTCAAAGACACATTGCTTATATTACACTAACGTGATGATGGTCAAAGACACATTGCTTATATTACACTAACGTGATAGTGGTCTAAGACACATTGCTTATATTACACTAACGTGATGGTGGTCAAAGACACATTGCTTATATTACACTAACGTGACGGTGGTCAAAAACACATTGCTTATATTACACTGACGTGAGGGTGGTCAGAGACACATTGCTTTTATTACACTAACGTGATTGTGGTCAAAGACACATTGCTTATATTACACTAACGTGATTGTGGTCAAAGACACATTGCTTATAATATACTACCGTGATGGTGGTCAAAGACACATTGTTTATATTCCACTAACGTGATGATGGTCAAAGACACATTGCTTATATTACACTAACGTGATGCTGGTCAAAGACACTTTACTTATATTACACTGACGCGATGGTGTCCAAAGACACATTGCTTATATTACACTAACGTGATGGTGGTCAAAGACACATTGCTTATATTACACTAACGTGATGGTGGTCAAAAACACATTGCTCATATTACACTGACGTGATGGTGGTCAGAGACACATTGCTTACATTACACTAACGTGATGGTAGTCAAAGACACATTGATTATATTACACTAACGTGATGGTGGTCAAAGACACATTGCTTATATTACACTAACGTGATTGTGGTCAAAGACACATTGCTTATATTATACTAATGTGATTGTGGTCAACGACACATTGCTTATATTACACTAACGTGCTTGTGGTCAAAGACACATTGCTTATATTACACTAACGTGACGGTGGTCAAAAACACATTGCTTATATTACACTGACATGAGGGTGGTCAGAGACACATTGCTTTTATTACACTAACGTGATGGTGGTCAAAGACACATTGCTTATATTACACTAACGTGATGATGGTCAAAGACACATTGCTTATATTACACTCAAGTGATGGTGGTCAGAGGCACATTGTTTATATTACACTAACGTGATGGTGGTCTAAGACACATTGCTTATATTACAATAACGTGATGGTGGTCAGAGACACATTGCTTTTATTACACTAACGTGATTGTGGTCAAAGACACATTGCTTATATTACACTGACGTGATGGTGGTCAAAGACGCTTTGCTTATATTATACTAATGTGATTGTGGTAAACGACACATTGCTTATATTACACTAACGTGCTTGTGGTCAAAGACACATTGCTTATATTACACTAACGTGACGGTGGTCAAAAACACATTGCTTATATTACACTGACGTGAGGGTGGTCAGAGACACATTGCTTTTATTACACTAACGTGATTGTGGTCAAAGACACATTGCTTATATTACACTAACGTGATTGTGGTCAAAGACACATTGCTTATAATATACTACCGTGATGGTGGTCAAAGACACATTGCTTATATTACACTAACGTGATGATGGTCAAAGACACGTTGCTTATATTACACTAACGTGATTGTGGTCAAAGACACATTGCTTGTATTAAGCTGACGTGATGGTGGTCATAGACACATTGCTTATATTAAACTACCATGATGGTGGTCAAAGACACGTTGCTTATATTACACTAACGGGATGGTGGTGAAAAACGCATTGCTAATATTACTCTGACGTGATGGTGGTCATAGACACATTGCTTTTATTACACTGACATGATGGTGGTCAAAGACATATTGCTTATATTTCACAAACTTGATGGTGGTCAAAAACACATTGCTTATATTACACTAACGTGATGGTGGTCAAAGACACTTTGCTTATATTACACTGACGCGATGGTGTTCAAAGACACATTGCTTATATTACACTAACGTGATGGTGGTCAAAGACACATTGCTTATATTACACTAACGTGACAGTGGTCAAAAACACATTGCTCATATTACACTGACGTGATGGTGGTCAGAGACACATTGCTTACATTACACTAACGTTATGATGGTCAAAGACACATTGCTTATATTACACTAACGTGATTGTGGTCAAAGACACATTGCTTATATTATACTAATGTGATTGTGGTCAACGACACATTGCTTATATTACACTAACTTGCTTGTGGTCAAAGACACATTGCTTATATTACACTAACGTGACGGCGGTCAAAAACACATTGCTTATATTACACTGACGTGAGGGTGGTCAGAGACACATTGCTTTTATTACACTAACGTGATTGTGGTCAAAGACACATTGCTTATATTACACTAACGTGATTGTGGTCAAAGACACATTGCTTATAATATACTACCGTGATGGTGGTCAAAGACACATTGCTTATATTACACTAACGTGATGATGGTCAAAGTCACATTGCTTATATTACACTAACGTGATTTTGGTCAAAGACACATTGCTTGTATTAAGCTGACGTGATGGTGGTCAAAGTCACATTGCTTATATTACACTAACGTGATGATGGTCAAAGACACATTGCTTATATTACATTAACGTGATGATGGTCAAAGACACATTGCTTATATTACACTAACGTGATGATGGTCAAAGACACATTGCTTATATTACACTCAAGTGATGGTGGTCAAAGACACATTGTTTATATTACACTAACGTGATGGTGGTCTAAGACACATTGCTTATATTACAAAAACGTGATGGTGGTCAAAGTCACATTGCTTATATTACACCAACGTGATGGTGTCTAAAGACACATTGCTTATATTACACTAACGTGATGGTGGTCAAAGACACATTGCTTATATTACACTAACATGACAGTGGTAAAAAACACATTGCTCATATTACACTGACGTGATGGTGGTCAGAGACACATTGCTTACATTACACTAACGTGATGGTAGTCAAAGACACATTGCTTATATTACACTAACGTGATGGTGGTCAAAGACACATTGCTTATATTACACTAACGTGATTGTGATCAAAGACACATTGCTTATATTATACTAATGTGATTGTGGTCAACGACACATTGCTTATATTACACTAACGTGCTTGTGGTCAAAGACACATTGCTTATATTACACTAACGTGACGGTGGTCAAAAACACATTGCTTATATTACACTGACGTGAGGGTGGTCAGAGACACATTGCTTTTATTACACTAACGTGATTGTGGTCAAAGACACATTGCTTATATTACACTAACGTGAATGTGGTCAAAGACACATTGCTTATAATATACTACCGTGATGGTGGTCAAAGACACATTGCTTATATTACACTAACGTGATGATGGTCAAAGACACATTGCTTATATTACACTAACGTGATTGTGGTCAAAGACACATTGCTTGTATTAAGCTGACGTGATGGTGGTCATAAACACATTGCTTATATTATACTACCATGATGGTGGTCAAAGACACGTTGCTTATATTACACTAACGGGATGGTGGTGAAAAACGCATTGCTAATATTACTCTGACGTGATGGTGGTCATAGACACATTGCTTTTATTACTCTGACATGATGGTGGTCAAAAACATATTGCTTATATTTCACTAACGAGATGGTGGTCAAAAACACATTGCTCATATTACTCTAACGTGATGGTGGTCAAAAACACATTGCTTATATTACACTGACGTCATGGTGGTCAAAGACACGTTGCTTAAATTACACTAACGTGACGGTGGTCAAAAACACATTGCTTATATTACACCAACGTGATGGTGGTCAAAGACACATTGCTTATATTACACCAACGTGATGGTGGTCAACACACATTGCTTATATTACACTAACGTGATGATGGTCAAAGACACATTGCTTATATTACACTAACGTGGTGGTAGTCAAAGACACATTGCTTATATTACACTAACGTGATGATGGTCAAAGACACATTGCTTATATTATACTGACGTGATGGTGGTCAAAAACACATTGCTTATATTACACTAACGTGATGATGGTCAAAGACACATTGCTTATATAACACTAACGTGATGGTGGTCAAAGACACATTGCTTATATTACACTAACGTGATGGTGGTCAAAGACATATTGCTTATATTTCACTAACGTGATGGTGGTCAAAAACACATTGCTCATATTACACTAACGTGATGGTGGTCAAAAACACATTGCTTATATTACACTGACGTGATGGTGGTCAAAGACACTTTGCTTATATTACACTGACGCGATGGTGTCCAAAGACACATTGCTTATATTACACTAACGTGATGGTGGTCAAAGACACATTGCTTATATTACACTAACGTGACAGTGGTCAAAAACACATTGCTCATATTACACTGACGTGATGGTGGTGAGAGACACATTGCTTACATTACACTAACGTGATGGTAGTCAAAGACACATTGCTTATATTACACTAACGTGATGGTGGTCAAAGACACATTGCTTATATTACATTAACGTGATTGTGGTCAAAGACACATTGCTTATATTATACTAATGTGATTGTGGTCAACGACACATTGCTTATATTACACTAACTTGCTTGTGGTCAACGACACATTGCTTATATTACACTAACGTGACGGTGGTCAAAAACACATTGCTTATATTACACTGACGTCATGGTGGTCAAAGACACGTTGCTTAAATTACACTAACGTGACGGTGGTCAAAAACACATTGCTTATATTACACCAACGTGATGGTGGTCAAAGACACACTGCTTATATTACACCAACGTGATGGTGGTCAACACACATTGCTTATATTACACTAACGTGATGATGGTCAAAGACACATTGCTTATATTACACTAACGTGGTGGTAGTCAAAGACACATTGCTTATATTACACTAACGTGATGATGGTCAAAGACACATTGCTTATATTATACTGACGTGATGGTGGTCAAAAACACATTGCTTATATTACACTAACGTGATGATGGTCAAAGACACATTGCTTATATAACACTAACGTGATGGTGGTCAAAGACACATTGCTTATATTACACTAACGTGATGGTGGTCAAAGACATATTGCTTATATTTCACTAACGTGATGGTGGTCAAAAACACATTGCTCATATTACACTAACGTGATGATGGTCAAAGACACATTGCTTATATTACACTCAAGTGATGGTGGTCAGAGACACATTGTTTATATTACACTAACGTGATGGTGGTCTAAGACACATTGCTTATATTACAATAACGTGATGGTGGTCAAAGTCACATTGCTTATATTACACCAACGTGATGGTGTCCAAAGACACATTGCTTATATTACACTAACGTGATGGTGGTCAAAGACACATTGCTTATATTACACTAACGTGACAGTGGTCAAAAACACATTGCTCATATTACACTGACGTGATGGTGGTCAGAGACACATTGCTTACATTACACTAACGTGAAGGTAGTCAAAGACACATTGCTTATATTACACTAACGTGATGGTGGTCAAAGACACATTGCTTATATTACACTAACGTGATTGTGATCAAAGACACATTGCTTATATTATACTAATGTGATTGTGGTCAACGACACATTGCTTATATTACACTAACGTGCTTGTGGTCAAAGACACATTGCTTATATTACACTAACGTGACGGTGGTCAAAAACACATTGCTTATATTACACTGACGTGAGGGTGGTCAGAGACACATTGCTTTTATTACACTAACGTGATTGTGGTCAAAGAAACATTGCTTATATTACACTAACGTGATTGTGGTCAAAGAGACATTGCTTATAATATACTACCGTGATGGTGGTCAAAGACACATTGCTTATATTACACTAACGTGATGATGGTCAAAGACACATTGCTTATATTACACTAACGTGATTGTGGTCAAAGACACATTGCTTGTATTAAGCTGACGTGATGGTGGTCATAAACACATTGCTTATATTATACTACCATGATGGTGGTCAAAGACACGTTGCTTATATTACACTAACGGGATGGTGGTGAAAAACGCATTGCTAATATTACTCTGACGTGATGGTGGTCATAGACACATTGCTTTTATTACACTGACATGATGGTGGTCAAAGACATATTGCTTATATTTCACTAACGAGATGGTGGTCAAAAACACATTGCTCATATTACACTAACGTGATGGTGGTCAAAAACACATTGCTTATATTACACTGACGTCATGGTGGTCAAAGACTCGTTGCTTAAATTACACTAACGTGACGGTGGTCAAAAACACATTGCTTATATTACACTAACGTGATGATGGTCAAAGACACATTGCTTATATTACACTAACGTGATGGTGGTCAAAGACACATTGCTTATATTAAACTAACGTGATGGTGGTCAAAGACATATTGCTTATATTTCACTAACGTGATGGTGGTCAAAAACACATTGCTCATATTACACTAACGTGATGGTGGTCAAAAACACATTGCCTATATTACACTGACGTGATGGTGGTCAAAGACACTTTGCTTATATTACACTGACGCGATGGTGTCCAAAGACACATTGCTTATATTACACTAACGTGATGGTGGTCAAAGACACATTGCTTATATTACACTAACGTGACAGTGGTCAAAAACACATTGCTCATATTACACTGACGTGATGATGGTGAGAGACACATTGCTTACATTACACTAACGTGATGGTAGTCAAAGACACATTGCTTATATTACACTAACGTGATGGTGGTCAAAGACACATTGCTTATATTACATTAACGTGATTGTGGTCAAAGACACATTGCTTATATTATACTAATGTGATTGTGGTCAACGACACATTGCTTATATTACACTAACTTGCTTGTGGTCAAAGACACATTGCTTATATTACACTAACGTGACGGTGGTCAAAGACACGTTGCTTAAATTACACTAACGTGACGGTGGTCAAAAACACATTGCTTCTATTACACCAACGTGTTGGTGGTCAAAGACACATTGCTTATAATACACCAACGTGATGGTGGTCAACACACATTCCTTATATTACACTAACGTGATGATGGTCAAAGACACATTGCTTATATTACACTAACGTGGTGGTAGTCAAAGACACATTGCTTATATTACACTAACGTGATGATGGTCAAAGACACATTGCTTATATTATACTGACGTGATGGTGGTCAAAAACACATTGCTTATATTACACTAACGTGATGATGGTCAAAGACACATTGCTTATATTAC